>NW_026263670.1:0-300000 GCF_009650485.2 Drosophila albomicans
TTGCTGGCAGCTCCTGAGAAACCTTAAGTTTCTTAGCGATGAGCCTTTGCCGTTGGTCCATTGCCCTACTATGATATGGGTCATTAATTAAATAGTTTTTTTTATATCGATTAAAAAAACTATGAATAAATTAGCGCTCCATATTTAAAGAAAATTGCAAAATGAAATATAAACTATTTATTCCTATTATTCATATTTATTCTATTTATCTATTTATTTAGTTTTTAAGTATTTATGAAATAGATCTAAATTAGCTTTAATATTTCAACGTTCTTATTCCGTCCATGTTTTCTTTTGTTACCTTATTTGCCTTCTCTTTATGTTTCTTAATTTAAATAAATTTGTTATAATGTTTAGTATGTGCGAGTAAGTTTTCAAATTTGGAACCATGCAGCGTTTGTATGGGGAGGGTCGAGTAACGAGGAGCTTCTCCAAGGGATCCTGTCATTTAAATGGATTTTTACATTGGCTTTGCAGGATCATGGTAGGGTGGGCGTCTGCACCAATGAGTGCACCGCAAAGGAGAAGTGTTCCAAGTCGAAGGTAGATCCCTAACTTGTCTTTCTTCTAGTTTACTTTCAACTCTTTTGTTTACTGTCCTTGTATGTCTCTTCCCCATTTTCCCCCTTCCTTAAGTACGCGAATTTTCTAATAGTATAATTAATCTACGGAAGCACCTAGCGGAAAGGATTTTTTCTCTTTAGCCCACTCCCATCCGACCAGACAACAGCCGTAGCGATCGCGTACACCTTTCGTATCGTTACAAGTACACCAGCTTCTAAAACGAACAAGCTTCGTTACACGTTACAGTCTCCATTTGAAAAGTTCAAAGTTTTAATCACATCCGATCCAACATTAGTTTATCCAAATTTCCAGAAACCATTCTCATTAACAACCGATGCTAGCAATTTCGCTATAGGCGCTGTTCTGTCACATGAACACAAACCAATTTGCTATGCAAGTCGAACTTTAAATGAACATGAATCAAACTATTCAGCTTTAGAAAAAGAACTATTAGCTATTGTGTGGGCAACTAAATATTTCCGTTCTTACCTATTCGGTAGAAAATTTCAAATTTTAAGTGATCATAAACCATTAGTTTGGCTCAGTAATATTAAAGAATCTAATATGAAATTTAAAAAATGGAAAATCTGATTAAATTAGTATGATTATCAAATCAAATATTTACCAGGAAAAGAGAATAATGTAGCAGATGCACTTTCGCGTATCAAAATAGAAGAAAATTTCCTAGGAGAACATTCAGTTAGCACATGAGCAACTATACATAGCGCTCAAGATAACCGAAAGGCCTTTAAACTATTTTAACAGACAGATAGAATTTCTGAAAGGTGATGATAACAAAGTCGAGACAACTCGTTATTTCCATAAACTGAACTAAAGTAATGAAAACAAGCCTGAAATTAATTGACTTACAAACCTTTGCAGAATTCAAAGAGTTAATAGTGAAAACACAAAAAAAAACTTTTTCATCCAGGAATTGAAAAAAACAATTAATTGTTTCAAAGAAAAATACTATTACCCTGACTATCAGAAATTAATACCAAATTTATTTAATGAATGTGAAGTTTGTAATGTAGGTAAAACTGTACATAAAGACACAAAACTCACTTTCGAAATAACACCTGAAGTTCTTAACGTTAGAGATAAATATGTAATAGATTTCTATATGATCGATAAAAAACAATTTCTTTCTTCGCAACATTAATAGAAGTTCAAAGCGGAGATTGGTTAGAAGCCAAAAGATCTTTATTAAAAGTTCTCAATGAAATGGGAAAACCCTTAGAGATAAAAGTAGATAAAGATTCAGCATTTATTCAGCAGCTTTGCAAATTTGGTTACAAGAAGAAAATATAAAAATTAACATTACCACAAGCAAAACTAGAATATCTAACATAGAAAGATTCCATAAAACAATAAATAAAAAGTTACGAATAATAAGAAGTGACGATGATGTAGAAAACAAAATAACAAAATTTGAAGCATTCTTATATAAATATAATCATAAAACAAAGCATAAAGCTACTAATAGAACCCCAGCAGACATTTTTATTTTTGCAGGAACTCCTGAGTATAATTCACAAGAAGACAAAGTAAATCAAATAGACAACCTTAATAAAAACAGAAGTAATTTTGAAGTAGATACAAGATTTAGACAAGCCCCGTTAGTAAAGTCTAAAATAACGAACCCTTTCAAAAAGATGGGTAATATCAAGAACCTTGATGAACAACATTTTGAAGAAACAAACAGAGGAAGAAAAGTCACCCATTATAAATCAAAATTTAAAAAGAAGAAAGTAATTAATAAAAGTAAATATTACAATTCCATGCCAAACGATGAAACATCCTAAGTTGCTGTTGCTATTTATACTATCAATTATTTGTACACCTATAAACACTCAACCAGTTGAAGTTCACCCTATTCAAAACGACCAAGGATGCTCCCTATTCGAATCAGGAATAATCAATTTACCTGTATTTTTTTAACATCATTACTTAACTGTAAACGTGTCACAAATAGAAAATTCTTTTGACTTATTAGTAACTCAAAGCCATATCTTCAATAAATACCCTGAAAAAAGATACTTAATGAATAAACTTGAAAAACAAATGACCGGTATTAGAATAGCAAGTCGTACCAAACGTGGTTTATTCGATTTTATAGGATCTTCTTTTAAATTCCTTTTCGTTACATTAGATAATGAAGATAGAAAACAAGTTGAAAATCAGATTAATATCATCGCCCACAATTCAAACCAAGCAAGCAATCTTAATAATTTTATAAATAAATTTGATCAAGGCATAAATATAATAAATAGCCAAAGTAAAATTCTGAAAGAAGACAACTAAATTCGTTAATATTTAATATTGAACACTTTACCGAATATATTGAATTGATTACAATTAACCCGCTTAGGTATCTTTAATCCGAAACTACTTCAATAGATCATATCAATCATGAAAAATTAATTAGTATAAAAACTTCAGATTGGTTCAATCCAATTGCAAATGAAATTTTTCTGATGCAATCTTCTTAGCAATCTCGAAGTTAAAACTTTCGAAATAATTCCATACCCAGACGGAAATGGACAGATCATTAGTGAAAATATTGAAGGGAAATTTTATTTACATAATAACTTTGTTTCAAATACTATCTCAAAGAAGATCATAAATGACCAATGCATTGCAAATATAATAAAACATGAAGCACCAGTTTGTACTTTCAATAAATATCGCAAACAAGTTCTTATACAAATAGTAGAACCAAATATTGTAATAACTTGGAATATAAAACGAACCAAACTAAACCAAAATTGTAACAATTTAGTTATTTACATTGAAAAGGATAAAATAATTTAAATTAAATTAATTGTACAATCGAATTAAAAAATGTAAAATTATCAAATAGAGCCCAACAATTCACAACACTTATATTTACAGAATACAATGTAACTAAAATAGAACCATTATCATACATAGAAACAAAAGAAATGATTTTGTATAACAATACAGAAAATATTAACTACAAATATTCAACAATTACAATTGTATTAATCTTAATTCTTATTGTTATATACTACTTAGCAAGTAAGAAAATTAAAACACCTTTCAACACAATTATACAAAAATATGTAAGAAAAAATGAAACGAACACAAGTGCTAATGCTGAAATTGAAATTACAAAAAACCAGTCCCACTTATATACCCTGAATTAAACGCTTGAGGACAAGCTAATTTCTATAGGTTGGGGGAGTGACATATCCACCACCACACTCATTTCTCGTACGTGACACATTCTCATAATTATTCCCGTATCTCCAAAATATCCTATTGCATTCACATAAAGATCATATTATATTCAAAACATAAACTTGTCGCGATAGCGACCAATCGTAACAAACAAAAGGGTTCTATTGCATTAAAATAAAGATCATATTCTAAACATAAATTCATCGCGGCGGCGACTAACGTCAAGCAAAAAGATCCACTTCATACCACTTAAAAAATTCCAGTGCAATTTGAGGACTCAGCATTAAAACAGTAACACATACATAAAACATTACACATATGTTAGCTCTAAGTCGCAATAAGAAGTTTCTTGTTCAAACGAGTAGTCAGTTTTTAAAGACACTTTCCTCAGACAAGACGCGTAGCCCGCTAATCTTGCAATACCCATAAAGTTCGTCTACAAGTTATTTAAAAATAAAATCGTTGTTTTATTTTTTAACCTTCGCGTTACGCGAAAACGCCCTTTCTGAAGCATCACAAAATCCAGTACCATGGAGCTTCACTCTTGTTTGGAACTGAACCCACCTTGGAATCCGAGTCTTAGTCAGAGCAGGATAACTCCCGCGATACTCCTTCCACTGAAGTAAAATATCCGCGGGTAGAGGTTCGTCCCGTTCGAGCATTTTCGACCAGATCTCCTGCATGAAAATCTTGGGTCGGATAACGAAAGGGGCCAGCCACGCGGCTGGGGCGAAGAGTTTGGCAATCTGCGATAGTACTTTCCTCTTCGTATAGTAGTCCTGATGGACCACTTCTGGTGGCATGAAGAATAATTCGTTGTCGTGAGCTTGCCACCTGATGCCCAGAGATTTCGCCATACTCGAGTCCACGAGTTCTAGGAAGTCCTCTCGGAGTAGGAGTCTTGTTGTTCGACGTGCACTTCCCGGCGTTGTCCAGGGCTGCACACTCTTCCGTAATGGTCCGGATGGCCTCTTCCTTAGTGTGTGTCCCTACCAGGACGTCGTCAACGTACATGCCGCCAGAGATGACTCGGCTTGCGAGAGGATACTGCAAGCGTATATCTTCAGCGAGTAGCTGGAGAACTCGTAGGGCCAGGAAAGGCGCGCAGTTGACACCGAATGTAACTGTTTAACTCGAAGTTACCGATCTCACCGTCCGTGACGCGAAACAGGATTCGCTGGAACGGTGTGTGCTTCGAGTCCATAAGGATGACGATACATCTTCGTTATGTCCGCATTGAACCGAAAATATCGCCATTTGAGGATCTGCCAAGTAAGATCCGATTGGAGAATGGGCCCTGAATGAAGGATATCATTCAGACTCTTCCCATTTGAGGATGGACAAGAAGCGTTAAAAACAGCTCGCACCTTTGTTGTGGTGCTATCTGGATTGAAGACGGCATGATGAGGCAGATAAAAATTAGGAGTCGTGACAATCGCCTGCGGCGATGACCCAAGTCATCGAGGCTATCAGTATAATTACAAAATAGCCCTTGTTGGCAGCAGCGGACTGGCAAGCTTTTAGTATGGCGAAAGATTCGGCGGTGAAAGTTGAGCAGTATCCGGGAAGGAGACCACCAACGATGATGGTGATATCGCTGTTAACGACGGCAAAGGTGGTGGCATCGGGAGTTGTAGAGCCGTCGGTGGAAAGCCAAGATTTTACACCAAACTTATTCTTTTCGCAATAGAATCTGGCCAGAAATTCGGAACTGAAGGTTTTGCTTTTAGGAGATGATGCAAGGTTTGTGTTGACGTTGGGCTTTTGTCCAGACCAGAAAGGCCGCGGAACGATTGCAAGACTTTGTGTGGGGGCGGTCAGGCCAAGACGTGTACTGTAAATGGCGCAACGCCGCAGAGTGGAGGTGCATTTATACTTCCGTTTGTGTTTCGATATTCCAATGAACTCTTTACTTAGCAGGGCATTCGGTGTGTTGTACAGTTCTGAAATGAGCTGCATGGTTGTCTTTACAATGCGATCTGCTATACTAGGAAGGCCAGATTCCACTAATATGCATCAGGTTGGGGAGGAAGGAAAAGCGTGATTGTATTTTTTTGATGTGGGCCATCCGTAGATAGGGAGCCCGTAGTCGATTTTAGAGAGCATTAAGGCACGAGTAATATTTACAAGCGTATTGGTGTGAATTCTAGAATATTTAGAGTTTATAAATTTAATAATATTAAGCGAGAGTCTATTTGTTTTCTGAGGTCGCAGTAATATTTAAATATAAGTTTAGAGTCGAAGGATATGCCCAGTATATCTAGTTTAACTACACTTTTAATACTTTAATAATAATAATAATTGTTCTTAAAAATTAGGTCTGGAAATTTACAATAGTGCTCAAACGTAATTATGAAGAGTACAACAGAGAGTGGAGAGCCTTGTGGGATACCATTATATAAACAAAAGGTATCGAAAGTGGTGTTGTTAACTCGGACCCCAAAGGAACGATGGGTCATAAAGGCATTTATAAGATTATAAGGCCTAGGACCAATGCTCCAGCATTTAAGTCTAGATAGCACTGCATGTAGCCCCAATACTTGCAGCTTATGTTGAGAGACAATGGAATATGTTTCATGGGGTAGGAAATTTATCGGCACCTGGGCTTTTTCCTTTAGCAGTTGCCAGCGCTGCATCTATTTCAAACAACGTAAAATTCTCGTCTAAACGTTTTGGCCGAGACAGAAAACACGTTGGGCTGATATGTTCTAGATAGATACAGTAGTTTTTGTTGAATATAAACTGCTAAAAAGTTGCTGTCCCTTGAGTAATTTAAACAGGCTTGGCCGATCTTTTTGGCAATTAGATGGGGACGGGTAACAATACCTGAGTCTGTTTGAATAAATTTTATAGGGATGGAAGGAGCGCCGGATAGTCATGTCAGGATAGAATTGGACGGAAAGGAATAAGGTTATAGGGAAGTGATCACTGCCGTGCAGATTATCTAAGATAGCCGAACTACACCTGTCAGCAATTTGGGGAGATATAATTGAAATATCAACATGGGTGAAGGAACTGTGTGTTGAAAGATGGGTTGCCGAACCGTTGTTAAGGACGACCAAATTTTTTTCCGCAATGGCGTGCTCAATGTTCTTTCCGCGGCGACTGGAAGCAGACGAACCCCATAAGGGGCTCCAAGCATTAAAGTCACCCACCCACCCAGTCAGAGGCCCGTTGATTTGGTCAAGGATAGCAGAAATGTCCTTGCTTGAGACAGACTGGCTAGGAGGAATATATGCATTGATAATGGTAATGATATTACCAATATCCAGTTGTAAGGCTGAACAGGCGCCTTGCTTGGCCGACGTGTTTTGTGGTCAGTTGAATAAGTAACCAGTGCACTGGTCGATTTCCACTCTCAAATGACACTCATAAATGGCGGAAGATTTTCATTCAATTGTTTCGACGCTGATCCGCCATTATCTACAGGTACAGTAACTGTTGGTTGCGTCTCACTCCTACATAACGGTACGGTTCCACTCGACGACAGCGCACTTAATTGCATTTGAAATACGCTTCCAGGTGGATTATCTTCTTCACAAGACTTGCAATCGTAATCCCACTGCTGCATACTTCGCTAGCACTATCTTTGCGAACGCATTGAAAGCATTGTCGCTTTTTCAATGGCAGCGTGTAAACTGCCTCCAGCGTCAGCGAGTGTAAGTGTCGCAGGTTTCCGTAGTACCCGACCAATCAATAGTTTCTCGTTTTTCTGGGGGAATGTTGAGTTGACATTTCCAACAAAGCGTCGTCCCTGACAATCAATATTTAGCATTTCTCTTCCTGAGGTGGAATAGTGCTTCACCCGGCACTCCAGTTCCCTTAACTTTTCAAAGCAAGTTTAGCTTTCTCTCCAACACTTCACATCAGCTACGATTCGTAGCCTACGAATAACCAATTCGTTGCTGCATGTGGCGTGCGAAGAAATGAAAAAGGCCTGTCGCCCACATAATTAGAATTAGTGCTGGAATCCGAAAAAGTTCAGTTTATTCCATAACATATCGCTTACTGCAGTGATTTCCTATAATTCTGTACAATTCGAACTTAAAGGCACATTTTTCAATCATTCATTCTGTACAATTCGAACTTAAAAGCACACTTTTCAGTCAGCATCTTAAATATAATAGGATGTCAAAGTCACAAAGGTCATTGTTGAGCTATAAAGCTTTTCTTAAAATCGGTAGTGTGCCGTAAGATACACTCTACTCCCGGCTACCAGACCAAGAATCTCGGCGGTATGAGCTTGAAAGACATGGCGTTTATTATTGAAGCGCTTGTCTAACAATTCACGAGCAAGACGACCAGCATTTGCAGTCTCTAAATTAGTGATCTAGATATCCTTGTCAATGATTGTCGAAAACAGTTTGATGAAATCTGCATACTGCGAGTATCTACCAACAGATATCGGCAACGTAGCTCCAGCAAGGAGTGAATTGAGTGCCACAATCACCGTCCGCTATTTTGGCTGCCCAGCTCTAAATGTAGAGCTGGCGCCTAAACATTCTATTTTGCAGACAGATTTATACAATAATATTATACAATTTGTCTCTTAACTCGCTGCCACTTTGGTAAAAAAAAACCAGCTCCTCAAGCTCATTATACACCAAATTAAAAGACGATTCAGTCTGTTCAATTAGCTTCAAATGCACAACTAATTCACTATCATCAAGTGATTTTACATTGGCAGTTGTTAGTTGAGCACGAAGCTTCACTGCAGAGCGAAAGATCGATTTGGCTTTGAGCGTCAAAAAGACAGTCTTTCGATGTGGATGTGCTTTGCGTATTGCTATCAAGCCACATATTGCAGTCAAGCCCACACAACCGGCTAGCTTCGTTAGTTTCGAACTTATTCTTCCATATTGTTTCAAACGTTATAATCTTGCAACTAGTGACAATACAAGTTATAATAGTAACCAACGAAAGTAGCTTAAAAATGGCTGATAAATTTAGAGCTGTGTGCTTTACAATCTCTTTACAATTCCGTTGTGTCATATAGGTTTCGGCGGCTACTGTTTAACCAATCATCAAAATACCAAACATTTCGTTCTTTGAACTTTCGGTTACAAAAAACGATATACTACTAAACAAGATACAAATGAACTTACATCGATTCGTGACAATAACAATATCAACTCAGTGTTTATACCAGCTACCCATAGGGTAGAAGGGTATTATAACTTTGTGCCGACAGGAAATGTATGTAAAAGGTAGAAGGAGGCATCTCCGACCCTATAAAGTATATATATTATTGATCAGCGTCAACAGCCGACACGACCTAGCCATGTCCGTCTGTCCGTCCGTCCGTATGAAACACACTGGATCTCAGAGACTTTAAGAGAGACTTTTTTACTTAAATGCTTTTTTAGATTTTGTTCTACTATATGCCCAAAATTATGGAACAATATTTGCTGAAGCTGTTCTGTTAATGCTTACCATCACTTTTAGTGACAAATAGATTGTATAGTGTTGTAAAGCAACCTCAAAGAACACGCCAATTCTTATCGTAGCGTCACTAAAGGCAAAACTGAATTGATCTGAATTTCAGTGTGTTTTGATTGTTTTAAAAAATGTCAAAATGTCAGTTACTGCATATGTATGTACAATCACCGCAAAACTTTCTGATTTGAGCGCCCATGCCTTGACCAGAAAGCATAAAAGTGCTAGGGGCGGCTTTATGCAAAAAAAAAAAATAGATTTTGTAACTTTGCCGGTGAAGACTATGGAGCAAAAAGCAGCGCTATGCCTTTTTGTAGCCGAGCATACATACATTTTGGCTCATTTGAACCATTTAGGAAACCTAGTCGTTAAATACTTTGAAGACAACGGCGCTATTTCTACTTAAAATGACAATACACTTTATTCTAAATCATGCATTTACTGTTATGGCTTGCGCAGACTGGACAATTGCTGCTATACATATGTATAAGCTTCCTAATAAATTCCCAAAAATAATAGGAACAGGATGAACATATGAACATAAAAATGAGGAGAATGAGGACAATAGTAATGAAATTCTCAAAATATTGTAAATATTAGATCAACTGCTTTTCAAATTCTATACAAATTCCATACATATAAAACCGATTTCGTGCGCTCACTCTGTGTCTATCAGAAAAATATAGAGAATCCAATGAATTGAAAACCAGCTTTTTTATAGTTTTTTTTTCGAATTATTCAACTTTTTTGCAGCGTACTTCCCGTCAAAAACAGTTTTTTTTCTCAACAAACGTTGGCAACACTGCTTCTTATGCCCCTTGCATAAATTTCCTGCCGGCACAAAGTTATAATACCCTTCTACCTTATGGGTAGAAAAAAATAGATGAAATCATCTTATTTGCCTAGTTCTATAGCGACAATATCCTAAGCACATATTGTAATTTAGTTGCAGTATTTTTTTTATTTTCAATTTCATATACGAGGGTTGATACTAGGACCAGTGTTACCAACTCTTCTGGTCAGAAAAAAGCTAAAGTGACATATGAAAAAAGCTAGAAACCGCCAGAGAATTAGAATGATAGCCAAAATATAAAACGAGGTTAGTAAAAAAACAAATTGTTATTAAGTATTTTTGAGTAGTTCGTAAATTTCGTCAATCATGCCCTCTTGTGGTACACTTGAAAATTGTTCCCGCACAACAATCCCAAATGGTCAATGGGGTTGACCAATGAAATGCATCGCAATATATAAAGACAATGCCGCCTCTTGCTGACAGCTTTTTGCAGAGACTCACGGAACAAACGTTATTTTGTTTGTCTGTGAAAACCAAAGATGACGATTTTTGATGATTTACAAATTCCTTTTTGCTTTTTAAAAGTCTATTAAAAAAGTTTGAACTTTAAAATTTTGTTTTTACATTTTAAGATAACAATAAAATTTCAGTAAATAAGAGAAAATATAAATAATACAATTATTATTAGTAAAAGTTCAATCTTTTTTAAAAGATAAATACTTTTTTGTAATTTAATTTTAATTTTAATTTTCGATAGAAAATTTTCTAATAAATTAAAATTAAAACTGGTAAAAAATTTAAATATAAATATTAAAAACATAGTGTTACAAATATAATTAATATTTTATTTTAATTATGTTTTTAATATTTTTC
The DNA here is from genome assembly GCF_009650485.2 of Drosophila albomicans. Lineage (NCBI taxonomy): Eukaryota > Metazoa > Arthropoda > Insecta > Diptera > Drosophilidae > Drosophila > Drosophila albomicans. The sequence continues at coordinate 10,871 of NW_026263670.1, forward strand.
TATAATTCTGAAATGTTATTGTTTTCTGAATAATGTAAAAAACTACATTTTAAAGTTCAAACTTTTTTTAAATTGAGTTTTATTATTTAAAATTTCAAAATTGTAAGTCATCAAAAATCAATGCGCGATTAGATTTTACTTCTGTCAGTAAAGTTGAAAGGGAATGAAAAAATTTAAATCGCATTAAAAAAAAAACAAAATATGCATATATTCCCGATCGGGATTTGAACCCGGGCCCACAACACGTTGGGCTTGCAAACCACCAGCAGAGCCAACGCGGTCCCTGTGCAAGTGCCATTTAACTGCAAACATATAGAACGCGAGCAATTGTTGTTGTCTTTATCTTCAAGACTTTCGTCGCGGCAAAACAAAATTGGCGTGCGCCAGCTGCTTGTTTGCGAGGCAACTGCACGTTGCAAAACTTTACATGCATACACATACTAATATAGGCGAGCATGTAGATACATACACGCATACATAGAAACGAAAGCAGAGCGCAACTTCGAATTTTCGAATGAGCCGAAGAGGCTCGGTGTTCGAATCGCAGCGCACGGCCCGACTGAGGCTGCAATAATACTGTTTTTAATGATACCTTTTGGATGTATGACTTGACGCATCTACATATGTATTGTATGGTTAGTGGTACATAGTAAAAGGATTGAAAAATCTGCAAAACGAAAATTCGACTCTTTGCAGATATTGTCGTTGCAACATGCCAAATTCAATTGATTTGTGATAACAATAATCACAGAAATTGAATTTTCTCGAAAACGGCTATAACGATTTGAATAAAACAATAAGCAAAATTTGTGTCTATGTGATTCAAATAGAATGAAATAGCGTGGCATGATCGACAAGTTCGTCAAATGTAAAGAATAATTTAATGATAGTGTTAAATATTTTTTGACCGTTGACTTAAATAAAAATATAAAATGACGTATATTTATTAATTAAAATAAATCAATTATATTATATGTAAATAGCGAACGTAACATTCGACCTGAACGGAAAAAACCGAGGTTTTTTGGTGCAGTGAAAATAGGCTATACGTTGTCTCTGGCCTGACTGGTTCGGCACTGGTTCCAGTTACTCGATGAACCTGCGAAATGAACTTGTTTTGGCGGGTCAACCAAAGGTAATTTTTTTAAAAAACCCAATTTTCATTCCCGATTTAGTGCATAAATACTGTATGCAATGTGACAAACATAGATTTAAAGGAAAGATAATTTAGTTTTCTTTTGTTTTGCATTTAAACTTTTTTAATTTAAGACTATCACGTAAATAGACAAAAATAAAATGTTTGTTTTATCCGATATTTTTGTATCGATATGTGACGCTAAAGTTGCGGGGTTGACGTTGCTATATAACTAATAATTACGATACATCGGTATTAATGTTGAGTTGAAATGAAATAAAATCGAACTATTAATGCTGTAATGTTTTTGCACATCTCTAAAATTTTCTATTTAGTTATTGCGAGTTCTTGGTTTAAGCAATTTGAAGTTTTAAAGTATAAACGATTGAGATTTGAAGTATTTTATAATAAGCTATCTGAATATTAATGAGTTTCTTTTTATTTCAGAATGCAAGGATTAGGATTGCAGAGTCTTAAAAAAAATCCGGCGGTATGTAACATTTCATTTCTGTCTTGTTATGCAACCAAATTTAAATTGTAAATGCAGATTAGTAATATTTTTGTTTTACTTTTGGACTTTAGCTGATTCCGCTGTATGTTTGCGTTGCTGCTGGAGCCGTAGGCGCCGTTTATTATATGACTCGTCTTGCTACCAGAAATCCAGATGTTACATGGAACCGCACTTCAAATCCAGAACCATGGCAAGAATACAAAAACAAGCAGTATAAGGTAATTTTCAATTCTAAAAAAAAAAAATTTAATTTAATTTGTATTTTTATTGCAGTTTTATTCTCCCATTAGGGATTATTCCAAAACCGAGAGCGCAGCTCCCAAGTTTGAAGAATAAAGTGTGGTAACATAAACACTGAATATATTATCTTAATAAATGCAGTAACCGTGTAACAAACTTAAGTTGTTCTTTTTTATTATTCAAAACTCCTTTTAAAGAAGATATATAACAGACAAAAGGTATATGGGCAGGTTACTATAAAATAAATATATACCGAATGCTATATTTAGTATATTTTTAGTGTACTCCACTCAAAATATACCATTGAATACAAAACTTACCAGATTGTCAGTCAAAGCAACAAAGACCCGTAATAATTTGGCTTACTTTTCCATACAAAAGTGTTTCTTTAATTTTTATCTGATTGCAGCCATATTTTTAGGAATCATAAAGACTATATTAGAGTATGTATCATGACTAGATTAAAAATTACGATTGTTATTCGATTTTCGGTGGCAAAAATTTGAAACAAACTTGATCAGGGTGCAAACATAACAAGTGCCGTCGAAAAAAAAATATGAATATCTCTCCAGAGATGTAGATGTTTATACAAACGGACGGACACACGGACTATATCGTCGCGGCTATTGACGCTGATCAAGAATATACATATGTACATATAAGTTAACAAATAAATCATTTATTTGTTTCATTACTCCCGGAAGCCAAACGCCGAAATCTAAGCGTCAGCGTTTATCACTGCAACCGTCATCGGCAGTAACCAGACACTTATGTATGTATGTTTATGCCGCAACATAGCATACGGTTATTGCCCGCTATTATGCTGACTCGACTTGCCGATTGATAGTTGGTGGCGTGATGCTTACGCTGCAAGTATTTCTTTTGGGTTTAGCTTAAGAATAAATATTGTTTATCAATTTAGTTTTAATTCGGTCTTGGCTGCAACGAAACGGTTCAGCTGTCCCATCGTTTAATTTTTCATTGATCACGGCACTTCGGCCTGGTCTTTTACAAATATCAAAATTCTTATACTTAAAATTTACACTACAACTACAAGTAATATTGTAACGAGTTTATGAAAATAAAAATTAACTCTACAATAAATAAAATAACTCAAACATCTAATTGTCATCTTATATACTTTATAGTGTCGGAGATGCCTCCTTCTGCACAAAGTTATAATACCTTTCTACCCTATGGATAGCGGGTATACAAATTATTTGTCTTTAAAACAACACAAGCAAACGTTTCAATTTAGTTATATCTACATATATTATTTTAATATTTTTTGTTATAAAATATATTGCTCTCTATATCACCTTACAATCCTTTGCACGAAGTATCGAAAAATTCAAATTCACTTATAATTTACAGATGAATCTACATAATTGTAAATAACTTAGAAGTTATTCAAAAAATAATTGATAATGTTTTAATCGGTTGCAGGTGTTGAGTTTAAATATGTTTTATTTCACACGCTACTGTGTCCATTCACCTCTAGTAAGCAATTATTATATTATTAACAAAATAGTGAAAGTGTCCCCCATGTAAAAGTTGTTAGAAAAGATACCTATGAAATTTGACTGACCAAATCTACAATTCTCAAATTGCGACAGAAAAAACCAATTAAATTGCAACCTAAGCCTAAGCTTGAGAGATTTTAGTCCTACAGTCCCTGAGATTTAGGTGTTCCTAAGACAGACGGCTATATCGTTCTCCTTGCTGATCAAGAATATATCTATGTACATATATGATTTATGGAATCGGAGATGTCTCTTTCTTCCTGTTACATACTAGAGGTGGAGAACTATCGATAGTGGGCGCCATCGATAGTCGACGATGGTTTATTTTAAACTATCGATAGTGTCGATAGTGCCATCGATAGTGGCTCGATAATGGCTCGATAGTGTAGCCCAACAAAAAAATTTTTTTTAAGCAAATATAAAAATGTTATGCTTTATTTTAACTAAGTTACGATTTAAAAAAAAAGAATGAAACGAATACAATAAAATATGCTTTATTTCAGCCAAGAGTTGCGATTTAAAAACAAAAGAATGTTAACATTTTTTTCTTTGAGCCGGGTTCGCCTCTCCGATATTATTTGGCCCGCCTTGCTGAATGTTCTTTCAGACTCCACGGACGTAGCCGGAATGCAAAGATATTTGGCGAAAAGGCTCCCAATGGCAGGGAAATCAGTTTGATTCACCTGGAAAAAAGTAATATACTTAATTATATGCAATTTATAACTCGGCACTTTTAATTAAGGCATACCTTCATCCATAATAGAGGGTCGATATCTTGTCCGACAATTGCCCTTTCCAGATACTGCCTCTTAGTTAAAATTGCATCTACTCTTGAGTTTACAGAATTATTCATGGAACGCTCACCCAAAAAATCTAACAAAGTATCCTGTAAACTTGAATCCGGTGCTACGGGTTGATTACTTGCGGTCTCTTTAACTGGAAAATTGGCCAGCTCATTTTCAAAACATGTTGCTGCTTGTTCAGCGTTTGAGCTATGTTGAAATCCACTTTTTTTGAACCGTGGATCCAAAAGCGTAGCCATCCTGCAGACTGTTCTCTGCTCATATACGGAAAGACGTTACTTGATTGATTCCATCAATATTTTGTTTAAAGTTTTTCCTTGAAGAGTTTGTAGTAAAGGTACAACACTTTCGATTTTCCGAAAAAGTCCATATGTCATGGGAATAATCAGCGATATCGTTACGTATTTTCCGCCAGAAATTTTCTCGCTTGCTTGCTGAAAGAAAGCCAATACTTTTTCAATATCTTTCAGCATAAGTATTTCCTCAGCAGTAAATGGCTGCGGTGCATTCGTTGTTGATAGTAAAACTTTGGCAATGGCATCGTTCATTTTTATAATACGCTCAATCATAAAATAAAAACTATTCCACCTAGTGGGCGTTTCTTGCAACAAAGTATATTCTGAGCCTTCTTGAGCTAATTTGAGCTTTTCATTTGATATAGTGCTTTGCTTGAAAAATCGAACGATTGATTTACATTTAGTAAATAAAGCTTGAAGCACTGGGTCATCAACTTTTAGAGCATCTTGCACCACGAGATTTATAGTATGCGCAAAGCATGGCAGATTGCGAATATGCAATAGATCACATGCTTTAAGCATGGAGCTGGCATTGTCGGTAACAATACATACAGTTTTTTCCAGTATGTTCCATTCAATAAAAATGTCCCGCAATGTATCAGCAATGTTTTGTGAACAATGATTAGTTGTGCTTAGAAGTTTTTTTGTTGCTAAGGATGCTGTTTTTAATTCGTAGTTATATACGAAATGACCCGTCACAGTCAAAAAACTAGCATTGGCACTTGATGTCCACAAATCACACGTAACTGCGATATTCGAAACATTTACAAGGATTGCTGATAACTTGGCAGAAGTTTCGGTAAAATAATTATGCATCAGCACATCTCTTAAGTGCGTCTTGCTGGGTAATTTATACCGAGGATCCAATACATGATTGTATTGCACGAACCCTTCGTTTTCGACAATATTGTAGGGCTGCACATCTTTGGCAACCATTTCAGTTAGAGCTTTATCTATGTCTGTCTTTCTTTTAGAATTTGAATCATACATGACGGCTCTTTTAAAGTAAGACGCCACAGAGGTCATGCTCGATCTGCAACTGCTGCTTGTAGATGTAGTGACGTTCCTCTCAGCACGTACAACTTGTGTGCTCGATTCTGCGCTCTTTCTTTCCACGCCAGGATGGAACCTTTTTAAATGGTCGTGCAAGTTAGATGTATTGCCGCTTGTCTTGTATTCTTTGCCACAATCGAGACATTTGGCATATTTCTTGTCGTCAGACCTTTTAAAATATTTCCAAACATGTGAAATTTTCGACTTCTTTTTGTTACTCTGTCGATTTGGTTCCAAATCTTTTTCAGAGTCTGTGCTGGAGGAGCACTCACAGTCCGGCTTGTCGGCACTTGATGAAGACACTCGACGTTTACCTTAAATTTAACAAATTATAGATCAAAACACTTACGTATATAATATAATAAACATACCCAGATTTAAAAAGCGATCCATATTAATTTAACTAATTGTTTCTTGTTTTTAAATTTTTCCTCGCTGTTGCATTTGACGCCGACACAGAAAATGCGCGAACAAATTTTTTAGGGATGTAAGAAGCGCACTATCGATAGCACCATCGATAGTGGATGGGCCACTATCGAAGGTGTCTGCTGCCATCGTTGGTGGCTCGATAGTGCTAAACCATCGATAGTGGCGATAGTGCTATCGATAGTTCTCCACCTCTATTACATACATTTCTTACAGTCAGTTGATTATTATACTCTTCTACTCTATGTGTAGCGGATATAAAAACGCTCGTCAAAAAATGTTCGCATCGGCATTTCGTTTTACATTCAAGCACAAAATAAATACATATAGCGTATCGATGCTCCAATACTAGAATATAAGTGGATCTCAAATCAGCTTTCCACAGAAAATTAAAAACCTATTTTCACTTCTTTCAATAGGAGGTACTACTTGGACGACCTGTAACGATAAACTTCATCGCCGATTTTTTTTAGACAAGTATATTCGTTTAAAGCAAAAACAGGGTGTTGTTTTTCCATGAGTAGTATAGTGAATATACATACATATATATTTATATATAGTATTGCCAACCAATTAAATGCTATCGATAGCTGTGGATGTATTGGTTCCGATCAGTTTATTAGCGGGGTTAGTTAAATCTATGAATATTAATATTTTTCTCATTTCATTTTTTTTTTTAATGATCGGGTGGTTTTTGTGATGATGATGATAGCTTATTGGAAGAAACTTTCGATATTATAGTTGTTACGGACTGTTTGTCCTCCCTGGGGCCGCGCCGGCTGGCTCATCGGTACTCAGGTGAAGTTCCATCCCTGACCCGCAGTCCGCATAATCGATAACTTCACCGAAACGAAACAGCTGCTTTAAAATAGAAGAAACGTATCACTAACAAAACAAAACAGCTGCCGCTAAACAAAAGGAAATGTACAAACAAACTATTGACGACAGTGAGTAAAAAGAAAACAACAATAAATACACTCACTGATCCATTTTTATGTTTGAATAGGGCCCAGTTGGTCCCCGGCGTACCCACCTTGCCTGAGATTGACCACATCGGCGCCATCTCCCTTGCGTTGGCCACTACATCAGTGGCTGCTCCTCATCAGGCGTACAGCTGTGGATTTCATCTCCCTCCCATGCTGAGAAAACTTACACAACCATGTTCATCAACGTAAGTACTATTATATTATTCAAGAATTTCCTTAATTACTAACATTTAATTTATTATATTATAATATAATATTTATATATTATAATATTTGAACTTCAATATGGAAAAGAAACAAGATTCAAAAATCACGCAGTAGGACGATGCGAAACAACAATGCAGCCACAACGGAGTGATGGACAACTTCTATACGTCGCGCATTCAGGAGATTGGTATATATATTCATTTATTAATTTATATAAGCATATTTGTATGCATATATACATATTTTTGATTCGCTTAAATATCTACCTCGACCTGCCTAAGAGCTCTTGGGGTTAGTGAAAGGGCGATTTAGGTGAGGTGATAGAAAATATAGATATATATATGAATTTGTAAATATATAGATAAATATATATATAGTGACATATCCACCACCACACTCATTTCTCGTACGTGACACATTTTCGTAATTATTCCCCTATCTCCAAAATATCCTATTGCATTCACATAAAGATCATATTATATTCAAAACATAAACTTGTGACGACAGCGACCAATCGTAACAAACAAAAAAGTCCTATTGCATTCAAATAAAGATCATATTCTAAACATAAATTCGTCGCGGCGGCGACTAACGTCAAACAAAAAGATCCGCTTCACGCCACTTAAAATTTTCTGGTGCAATTTGAGGACTCAGCATTAAAACACTAACACATACACAAAACATTACACATATGTTAGCTCAAAGTCGCAATAAGAAGTTTCTTGTTCAAACTCAACATATTGTAAAGTTAGTTTTTAAAGACACTTTCCTCAGACAAGACGCGTAGCTCGCTAATCTTGCAATACCAATAAAGTTCGTCTACAAGTTATTTAAAAATAAAATCGTTGTTTTATTTTTTTTAACCTTCGCGTTACGTAAAAATATAATTATATATCTCGCGCGAGTAACTTTACAGGTAAGTTTGTGTTCAATTAATGTGTCTAATCGTCTCTACTCTGTCACTTTTACAAAAATAAATGAGGATCTACTTTCATTCATTTTCAATTTAATTTAATTTATAATTTTAATTTACTTTAAAATCTATATTACATTTTAATTTATTTCTTAAATTTATTATCGTTTTTCTTTGACACGAACATGTTTTGGTTGCCTGTTTTATTCAATAATATTTTAATGTTCTAGCGACAATACAAATAATAAATTAAGAAGTAGTAATTGAGCAAAGCGAGAAAGTCGGCATATGAATAAAGGTCTCGAAACTCCAAACTAATTAGTTGCTGTTTAGTTTATGGTCAACGGCAACTCGAGCGCGATCGAGCAATCTGCTACCACTAATGAATGCGTGTCATGGAATATGTCGGAGTGAAAGTGGTCTCGGAGTGGGCCTGGTGTCGCCGCATTGACTCACCAGTCGGACTCCTCCTCTTTGTTCGGCGTTGGATGCGTCGACTGGCATCCGCTGTTCCACGTCGTTGGTGTTGCTCCATCTGGTGGTGAACGGCGTCCGTTCCTCGTGGTTCGTCGTCAGAAATGCCTGGTGTCGCGATACCAAGTTCAAACAAACCAGTCGGCATCTATAGCAGGTGAGTCAATCTCACTACAACCGTATATCCTTTCTGTGAAAGACTCCAAACGATCTTCCCTGCAGATCTTCTAATTGTTTTTGTTGTCTCCTCCACTTCCTTGGATGGACCCTTGTCGCGCAGAGGTGGGACTTCAACCTCGTACACTACCTGTTGGACTCCGTGTGGATACCGGGTTTATTGTCCTTGTGATGAGCGCTCTCGACGACTCATGTATCGCTCCACTTCGATACATTCTTGGTACGTATATCCATGGCATATATGTATCTTGCCAAACCATCCTTTAATAATACCCAATACATTTTGTCCGTCTCCAGTATCTGGACGCCTGTTCACATGGGTATTCGTCAGTTCTTTGCGTGCGGATCGTACACCTTTTCAGGGCTGCTCGTCAAATAATCCGGACGCGGATTATGCAATGGCGGCACCGGCTCACTCTTGTGGACCCTCGGGATTGCTCCTGTATTTGCCATCGATTATTGCTGCGCAGCGGCGGGTCGACTGCCACTACTCTCGTCCGTCTGCGGTTGAATGATCTCCTGCATCAGCTTCATCATCTCCAGGAATCCTGCGCGAATCTCATCGCGTATCGATGCTGTAATACCCTCCTGCAGTGAACTCCTGTAGGTCCAATGGTCCTGCGCGAGAGCTGCGTTCACGATCGACTTGAGGACTGCATCCATCGGCTCCGGTAGATAGATTTGTCGGCCTGTATCCGTCGAATTGCTGGCAGTTGCTGATACCACCTCAGATACTACTGCTGGTTCACGACTCTCTGACATTTTTGTCGAATGTGCTCGACTGTGAGATACCCGCTATCCATTTTGAATAAAAGCATAATATTTCGGTAATAATCTCAAAATATTAAAGAAAATATGCATGTATTCTCGATTGGGATTTGAACTCGAGTACCACCGACCGGGTGGTTAAAAAACAAAAAAGTTTGTACCCCGAGCGGGCTCGAACCCGAGCACCACAACATGCTCAGCTTGCACTCTACCACCAGAGCTATCGCTTATGAACCATCTATTCATTGAGATACTAATACGACTACATACAATACATACATAGCCGTCGTTTTTGCCCATACAAAACTATTTCTTTAATAAATTAAACAATTTTTATCCGATAGCAACCAAATTTTCAGGAATCACAAATACCATTGTTATTATTGTAAATACCAAAATTTGTCTAGCTTTAAATTACTCTTGTTATTATTGATTTGCGGGGGTGGAAGTGGGCGTGGCAAAAATTTGTAACAAACTTGATCTGCCTGCAAACATAACAAATGCTGTCGAAACAAAATTATAGCTCTATCTCTTATAGTCTGAGATCTATGTGTTCATACGGACAGACGACGCTGATTGTTGACGCTGATCAATAATATATAGACTTTATAGGGTCAGAGATGCCTCCTTCTACCTATTACATACATTTCCTGCCGGCACAAAGTTATAATACCCTTCTACCCTATGGGTAGCGGATATAATAATAAAACAGCACTTTTTTGGCTACATTCAAAATGGGTAGTGCGTATCTCACATTCGACTACGCTTAACTGTGGTTTTTTTACTTGTTTATTTTGTTAAAAAAATTCTTTATTAAGATAACACTTGCTGGAAGATACCGCTCCCCAGAGGAGTCACCGCACCCACAATACAGCAATTGTCAAAACTGCTTAATAATCTGGACAAAAAAAAAATTATTTATATCACAAAGAAACACACTTAACTGTTAGAACGTGTATGTATTTTATAATTTTTCCTATTAATGAAAGGTTTATTTCTAATTTAGTTTTGCAAGAACCTTACCTTTTTAAATTTGTATGAATGGGACAATTAGTAAGTGTTTCATCTGCTTTTATTGTTGTGTAAAAACATCGGACATAAGCCTCTAATTAGACCATCTCATTCGCACTACACCACAGGGCGGTGTCACAATAAATAAAACACATTTCATGGACATAGTTAATTTTTAATTTGTTCATATTTTGTAGGTCATAGTAAAATATGTAGCTTTTATAAAATACAAAACAAATTTGTCCGCAGCTTTCCCGTAATGTATTTAGTTACATATGTATATGTAAATATTTGTATTTCAAAATGAAATCAAGGCCATGCAGTTTATAGGTCTTTCATAAAAGTGCACTTCAGCTTCTCATTTCAATACGTAAAAGGCAATTTTCCGCCTTTTTGCGACCCCTTCCCGCCAAACTTTGGGCCTTCGCTTAATTCAATTGCAAGAATTCCAAACAAATAGTGAAACATCTTTGCAACAACATTAATTAAATATAGTTAGAATTGAATATAGAACGAATTTCGATGTAGTGCACCATATTGTTATAGAAACTTTCTGGTGTCATATTCTATCCCAAATGAATATACTCGTACATACATATTCAGATGTAGCGTGTTTTCAGATATTTAAGAAAAACAAAGAAAATATGTTTTAATAGTATATTATAAAACCGATCACATTAAAAAACAAAAACAAATACTGGTACTAAGTATAGTTATAGTTGTAGTTATTAACCAGTTTGTGTAATCGTACGTTAGCTTGATTTCGAAATCGCTCTTTTTTTATTTCATGTTTAGTATAACCCATTGATTGAGCGTAAAATGGAGGAACTGATTTTTTTCGTAACACTATTTTGTTTCCTAAAGTGAATTGCATAAAATCAATTATCCGGTCGTTATCTGCATTCTTAGGGTCCATGTGAGGACTGGCTTTTATTTCTGTATATCCATTTCTAGCCATTTGACTTTCAACAATATGTAAACACGATTCATTTGCAATATCCTGGTACGTTTTTTGGCGCATAAGTCCAATAAAGAACGCTTTTACAATATGTTGGAGATTTGTTGAACCTTCAATTTTTGCATGTAAATCTCTTATCCCTATTGCCTTGCATATAGTTTGTAGAGCGCGATGACATACCAATCCATATCCATCAGGTTTTTTTGAAACAAATATTTTTGTTTTTCCAAACCCGGTATAAAAGTCGTGATTTATGGTTCTATTTTCATAAAGGTTAATGCTCATCAACTTTTGCCCAGCCCGATTTTTAGATTTTCGAAGAGCGGTTCGAACTTCTGGACCTTTAGCTAAAGCAAAGCCAGCCAAGCCATTTTTATTTCCAGTCACCGACAATACCGAGTATCTTCGTTTTCTTCCCATGTTTCCTTTCATTATAAAAACTATTTTATTTTCAAGCACAAATGTATCGAATGAAGTGAATTCCTCCTCCCCCACAGTGTCGGGAGGCCCAATACTACGACCAGGCATTTTGGTTCCAGACCATCCGCGGTCTATTGGATTTATTTTCATTTGTTTGAAATTTCCCATAGAATCACGAATTTTTTGTATGTTTTTCTCTCTATCAATGTTTTCAGATTGTTTTTGTTGATGTAGAAGTTCGTTGCCTCTAATGATTGGAGCGTTTAAGCCCGGCCAAATACACGTTTTTTTTCCAATGCCAATAGCTTGCCCTTTATTAAGGTCCTTTGCTATTTTTTTTCCTGTGCCTTTTCCACGTCCTCTCTTTTTACCAGCATTACTAACAGCTGTTACCCCGCGCCATATATCTTCAGCAGGCACTATAAAGCAGATAAGAAATCAGTAGTGTATATAGAATACAAATGTTAACAAAATTAGAAAAATAAAAAAATGGCTTAATGGTTTAGGTTCTGTGAAATAAAAAATTCGATCAATTCGTTGTCGTAGGTTCTCGAACATTTTTTATCAGTTAGAAATCCCAGGTTTTCGAGATAAATTTCTATTCAGCGGATAAAGCAGGCCACGAGAGAATTTGTTGGAAAACATGTTGTCAAACCTGAATTTAATTTGCCACCAACTAGTGCAAACATTTCTCGCAAATATTGTTTTGTTATATTTATCAACGAGTCAACATGTCACAGGTCACCGAGACAGTAATTGCCTTGATGGCAATTCCCATGATTTATTTCCATATTTATTTTTATAGACATCGCTTTTAGCTGGCCTGTTTAAGGATTGATTCATTCAACTCCTTATATATTATGAACAGTGACTGCAGCTCCTGAGTAACTGTAACTATTACGCTATGGTACTTGTCACATCAAACCAGCAACCACATTAGACTTACATAATTTATTTGATACTCACATTTATTAAAGAAACTTGTACTTCGAGAAATTAATAAATTCGATGATAATCCACCTAAATTTACAAAATTGCCCACACGAAGGGATGACTTCCATCTCTGAATGGATTTTAATAGTAATCCGGCCATTACCAGCACTCTCGTTTTATTCGACTAGTTTTGTAAATTTGGTCTGGAATAATATCTAGGCATATTTATCGATAAGACGCCACTATGCAAATATCGGTATGTTTTTTGATAACATTCTATATTTTTTGTTTTTAAATTCTTTTTCTTATAAAATACTCATTTTTATTTGTTTAATAAATGTCTCAAAATATTTTGTTGATGCTTAAACTTAAAAATTTAAATTTGAAGTCAAAGTGCATTTTTATAATTTAGTTTGTCAAAAGAATACAAAATATTGGTTACACTGGCCGAATCATTAAACATATCAGAAATGTCAAACCGTCTGTCTAATGTTTCCATTAACAGCTTTGTGAAGTGTATACATACACATATACATATACACATTACTAGAATCCACGTCAAGACTCCATTTCTTATATGTATATATATTATGCTATCACTTAACAATTTTGAAAGTATTTGCCTTCCCAACAAAAAAATTAAAGATTAATAATATTAAAAAATATAAGATGACACCTTCTTCACCTATTTCTTTGGCTACACATGTACATATGTACATATGTAACTATCCCAACCACATTTTGTTGCAACTTTGTGGTTGTTTCTAAATTTTATGGACAGTCCTGCGTATCCATAGCTTTAATTGTTTACTCTTCAACGAAAAAACAATGGTATTCACATTTGTAGATACATGCATCTGTAGATACATTTTTTTCGTTCGTGGAATAATATATTTTTTTACAATAATTACGTTTCCAGAATAAAATTTATATCATCCCGTATATTACCCTAAGGTAGTGCTGCAAAAACATCGGCACACTATCGATACTATCGATGTTTTTATTTTTTTTAAAGAAAACATCGATGTTTTTTTGCGCTATCGATGTTTTGTTTGAATGGATTACCATCACAAAATTTACTAAAAGCGCGCGAAGCAGGTTTGGGTAACATTATATTTTGTGTGTTCCAGCAACGTCAATTGAGAGCGAGAGGATTTTCAGCAAAGCTGGAATTATAATTTCAAATAAAAGGGCATCCCTTAAGCCCTCAAATGTGGATAAAATAGTGTTTCTTAGCAAAATTCAATGGATAAACGAATAATTATTATTACTATTAACATTTATTATAAGTCCAACGATCTCAACAGATCTCAAAGCAGAGCTTTTGGCCTTGAAGGCTGTTATTATTATTTTGTTGATTTGTTATTTTTGATTTGCTTACTATTCATTGAATTAAATTTATTATTTGTTTTCTTTAGAAAAAAAACTCGCTTTTATTTAAGATTTTAAACTTGTATATCCAATAATTACAAAAAAATTGTTCTAAACATCGATACTATCGATGTTTTTTTTTTAAAACATCGGAAACCTCGATGGTGCCAAACCTCGATGTTTTTGCAGCACTACCCTAAGGGGACCAAGCGCATGTACTTGAATGGTGCGATTCTATGATGCAAACGCTTCCACCAAACTCACATTATTTGAATAACTGTTTAAGGGGGCTTTTTATAGTGCGAAAAAGAAAAAGGTTAAATTTAGTTTAAATGTATATAAACCTCAACTTATTGAATGTCTTCAGTGTCATATAATTTATTAAATTGCTCATTTTTGATTGCTTTGCTTCTATTACCCGATATACTTGCTTTTCCTGTCTGAGTTTGATTACTTTTGCACCCCAGGGGTTTGAATCGTGTGAGTTTGCTCATTCAAGCTGATGCAAAAAAGGAAGGGAAATTGACAGAGACATAAGAAAATGTTAAAAGATAATCGCCAAGTTGCTTATTACGATGTAAAACAGATATAAGTAAAGTCAATTGATGTATAATAAATAATTTGGATAAACATATAATTTTTGAATGTTCTCAGCGTCGCATAACTTATTAAATTGCTAATTTGCCGGTTGATTTGTTTCTAGTGCTTTTGACATTCTTCTTCCTGCCTGAGTTTTTTTACTTTTTCATCGCTAAACAGCTGGTTGCGTGATGCAATTTTGGTGTAAGCACTGGCATCATAGAACTGCATCATTGCAGCAAATGCCCATAGTCTACATATTGGATTAATTGCCTTTTTCCACTGCCACTCAGTTCATTTACGTTTCGAACCGCCTTTTTTTCTTATCGGTTTTTACATGGGACGAACGTAACATTCGACCTGAACGGAAAAGAACCGAGGTTTTTTGGTGCAGTGAAAATAGGCTATAAGACTACAATCTCTATGCGATATATCGTATTTGTGGACAGATTGTTGTGGTGATTTATCGATATAAAATCTGTCATAACTAAATCAATGAAAACAATAACAAAGGATAAGCTGAAAGATTGATTCATCAAATAATATTTCAATTAATTAAAATGTCTTGGTTTAATCTATGGGATGGATTGAAAACTAAGACGTGCAGATACCTCTTACAAAGGTATTTGGGACAGTTTTTTGAAAATAATCTAAATTTAGAACAGTTAAAAGTGGATCTTTACAATGGAAAAGCTGTTGTTGAAAATATTTCACTAAAAGTAAATGTAAGTTCTGCTTGAAAATGATTATTTACCAACAAAGCAATGCTTTGATTAGATTTTTTTGCTAAGCTATTCAAACCTGATGTAAAGCTGTTTATAGGTCAAATAAGTTTAATACGATCAAAGTATCATACTTGAATTTAAACAATCATGTATGTACATGTGTATGTACATATGTATGTGCATACATATATATTTATTGCGCCTTACCTATTACTGCCGATGATAAATAAATATGTTCGCACATAGGTTTATGTATTTTTCTATTTACTTTACAATAAAACTATTAAATTCCTCATTGTTAACATACAGAAGATAAGATCTTTTATCATATAATAATTCAGAAATTCCCATACAGAGTGTGTTAAAGAATGTACATACGAGAACACATCTAAGTTTGTATAAACTAAGTTTGTATGGAATATGAAGCAAGTTCTCTATCTCTATAGTCGATTGACAAGCAACTATGCTAAGCGTGCCTATGTACACATGTACATATGTCAATAAAATACACAAATGTATAGACTCAAGCATTTTGTTTATTTCCATTTGCCGCAGTTAACATAATACATAGATGCGTCATCCCATAAAAAATATTCAAAATATCATTAAAAACAGAATTATGGGGACCCCCGTCGGGCCGAGCGCTGCGATTCGAACACCATTTGTTATGTTTAGAGTTGGTATATACAATAATTTTGGTATATACAATAATTTTGGTATATACAATAATAACTATAGTAGTTATGATTCCTGAAAATTTAGTTGCGATCAGATAAAAATTGTCGAAGTTATTAAAGAAATACTTTTGTATGGGCAAAAACTACAACTTACTAGGGGTCTTAGTTGCTTTGGCTGACAATCTGGTATATTGTGCCGTCTATGGTATATTTTGAATGCGGTATTATATCGATACACCACATATACCATTTGGCATATTTTTAGTATTTTTGCAATATATTCGGTATATTTTGAGAATAATACCGCAAAATATATTGCTTTTATTCAAAATGGGTAGCGGGTATCTCACAGTCGAGTACACTCGACTGTAGCTTTCTTGTTTCAATTTGCGGAGTCGGAAATCGGCGTGGCAAAAATCGAAAACAAACTTCCCTTACGTGTCATTCGAACATGAATATATCGGCAGTTGGTGCTCATAAAGAATATATATATATATATATACATATATGAAGTTATTTTATTACTGTTTTTTTTTCTAATCAAAAATTAATACCATCTACAAATTTAAGTTCGAAAATAATATATTCATACAAAATTCAAAAGTGCCCAAGAGAAATACACCTTATTTGGTGTTAATTTAAGAAATTGTTAAAAAAAAACAATTTTGTGATTCCTTAAATTCGTATAATTATTTTAGCAAATCAACTTCTTTTCAATCATCAAAAAAATAATATATTTTAAACTAATTTTAATGCAAGTAAACGTATCCTATGACACTAATATGCTTCTATTGTAATTAAATAAACAAACTTTTTACTTTTTTCAGGCTATAAATGAATTATTTGAAGAGCAGGGTTGGGCTTTTGAAGTTATTTCTGGACACATTGGATGTTTGACCGTAATGGTACCATGGAATGCTTTGATGACAAATGACAGCTCTCTAAACATCTCAGATATGACAATAACTGTGAGGCCAGTAACCCGGTCTCAAAGTGCCACAACCATGCTAGAATCGATGTGGTCATCTGTAAGCAGCTCTATGCAAATGGCAGAAGAATGTATGAAGCAAATCGATGAAGACATACCGTTTTTAAACCACAGCAACACACTAGTTGGACTAGAAAAATTTGCTGAAACAATTGATAATGGTGAGTTTACAGGAAGAGTGGAAAATGTTGGTGCAAATTTTGGTTTAATTATTTCAGATGCTTCAGAAACCCTAAAATTTGAAAAGTTTTTAGCAATTTTACCAACTTTATCGAACATGACCTTTCATGGCTCGCATCATATCAAATTAAATTTTCCTATCTTTAAAATCTTTAAAATTTAAAAAAATCAATGCTACAGTCGAATTGGCTCAACTGTGAGATACCCGCTACCCATATTGAAATAAAACAAAACAGGAGTGCATTACTAAAAAAAAAAAAAACTGAAATAATATACCGTAATAAGCCGAGACATAGCAAATTGTATTTTTGGTATATTTGTATAGTGGTACATTCAAAATATACTATACAGTGCAAAATATACTAGACTATCAGCCAAAACAATTAAGAACCCTAGTAAGTGGGCGAATTTTCCTATACAAAAGTATTTCTTTAATAACTTCGACAATTTTTATCTGATCGCAACCACATTTTCGGGAATCAGTTTTTATTGTATGTACCAAAATTCTTTATCTCTTATAGTCTCAGATCTAGGTTCTCATACGGACGGTCGGACAGAAGGACATGGTTGTATCGTCTCGGCTGTTGACGCTGATCATGAATATGTATTCTTATGGGGTTGCAGATGCCTCCTTTTACCCTATGGGTAGCGGGTGTAAAAATATCGTACAACAATCATTAAATAAATGACGCGAGATGATGGTCTTAAAGAAAAGTTTTGTCTGCTTTCTATCCTTTACTACTTTTTAGCTAATACGTGTATCTTGTTGAGATACTTTCTAGTTTTCTATAGTTTTACTTTCGGCTTTTGCTTCCATATTGTTTTCCTTAATTGAATGAATCAATTTTGCATTATCTTTTTCAATAATCTCAATTCTAATGTTCACATCAGCATTTAAACTTTTCACTCGACCATGGATCTGAGGGTTTTTAGTTTTTATAACCGCTATAGGATACAGGAAATGTACGAGGTGTGTTCAAAAAGTAAGGTGACTTTTCAAATTTCGCGGGCAACATATTTTCGATTATCGATTTTTTTGTTTTGTTATATTGGTACACTCTTCCCTAACATCTGTACCAAGTTTCAGTTGAATCCCCTTTTTTGTTTGGTTGTGAGAGGCGTAAAGGTTACAAGTTGTTTTGCGTGCCCGGCGATTTTTTGCTATCGAAAAATATGGATCAAAGGATTTGCATCAAATTTTGTGTAAAAAATAAAATTAAGTGCTCTGAAACACTTGAGATGTTGACAGTGGCATACGGTGAAACTGTTCTGAGTAAAAAAAATGTGCACAAGTGGTACAAACTCTTCCAAGATGGCCGGGAAGATGCCAATGACCAGCCTCGCTCTGGACGCCCAAGCACGTCAACAACTGATGAAAACGTTCAAGCAGTGACGAAAATTGTTTTGGAAAATCGTCGAATCACTATCAGAGAAGTTGCTGAAGATGTCGGTATATCGCTTGGCTCGTGCCATGAAATTTTTTTCAAACATTTTGGGCATGAGTCGTGTGTCAGCGAAGTTTGTTCCGAAATTGCTGAATTTTGACCAAAAGAACCGTCGCATGAGCATGAGCTCAAGAGCTGTTGAATGACGTCAACGACGACCCAGATTTACTCAGAAGGGTCATAACTGGTGACGAATCATGGGTATATGGTTATGATATCGAAACCAAAGCCCAATCGTCCCAATGGAAGAGCCCAGGTGAGCCAATACCGAAAAAAGACTGCATCGCTGAAAGAGCTCAAGGCTATACCGAAAAGTGCTTATGGGAAGTGCTTTGAGGATTGGAAAAACCGTTGGCATAAGTGTATTGTATCTGAGGGGGATTACTTTGAAGGGGACAACATAAATATTGATAAATAAATTAATAGTTTTTCTTGAAAATACAAAGTCACCTTACTTTTTGAACACACCTCGTATATACTACTGTGCGAATAAACACCTTACTTGTTGTCCACTATACTAAAAGTAGCACCTATAAGGAGGAATCCCGATTCTATAAAGTGTATATATTCTGTCCGTCTGTCCGTCCGTTCGTATGAAACACTGGATCTCAGAAACTAGTTAGTTATCAATTTTTCAACAGCTTTTGTTGTTTTCGTTTTAGGTAAAATTAATCGAACCACAATAATTTGGTTACGATCAAATAAAAATTATTGGTTATTTAAGAAATACTTTCGTATGACAAAAAACTCGTACTGCAATCGAGTCTTACTTGCCTGACAGTCCAGTATATTTTGAACATAATACAGTATCGATATCGATATACCAAATTTATCCTTTTGTATTGTTTTAAATATTTTTCGGTATATTGATGCGGTATATTTTTATCTAACAATCGAGCACACTCGACTTTAGCTTTCTTACTTGTTGTTTACTATGGTAACACCTAGAAGGGTGAATCTCCGATCCTATAAAGTGTATATATTCTGTCCGTCCGTTCGTAAGAAACACTGGATCTCAGAAACTAGTTAGTTAGTTGTTTTTTTTCGACAGCTTTTGTTGTTTTTGTTTTAGATAAAATTAATCGAATCGCAATAATTTGGTTGCGATCAAATAAAAATTGTTGAAGTTATTTAAGAAATACTTTCGTATGACAAAAAACTCGTACTGCAATCGAGTCTTAGTTGCTTTGCCCGACAGTCTAGTGTATTTTGAACATAATACAATATCGATATCGATATGCTAAATTCCTTTTGTATTGTTTTAAATATTTTTCGGTATATTAATGCGGTATATTTTTATTGAAAGCGGGTAGCGGGTATCTCACAATCGAGTACACTCGATTGTTGTTTTTTTCCTTATCTATTTTTACTGCCCTTTATTTTGGCATAGTCACTGAATTTGGACTCTTAGACTACAATTAACTGAAAACATACTTGATATGAAACATTACAAGTGCTGACGAAAAAGAATTAATGTTCCATTTTATACAGTCTCTGCAATGCAGTGTTTCGAACGGATAGACAGGCAGACGCCATTGTATATTTTTATACCCGCTACCCACAGGGTAGAAGGGTATTATAACTTTGTGCCGGAAGGAAATGTATGTAACAGGTAGAAGGATTCTTCTCCGATCCTATAAAGTATATATATTCTTGATCAGCATCAACAGCCGAGACGATCTAGCCATGTCCGTCTGTCCGTCTGTGTGTCTGTTCGTCCGTCCGTATGAAACACTGGATCTCAGAGACTATAAGAGATAGAGCTATAATTGTCGACAGCATTTGTTAAGTTTGCACGCAGATCAAGTTTGTTTCAAATTTTTGCCACGCCCACGTCCGCCCCCGCAAATCAAAAAAATCGAATAACAAGCGTAATTTTAAAGCTAGAGTTGAATTTTGGTATATACAGTAATAACTATAGTAGTTATGAATCCTGAAAATTTGATTGCGATCAGATAAAAATAGTCGAAGTTATTAAAGAAATACTTTTGTATGGGCAAAAACGCCTACTTACTAGGGGTCTTAGTTGCTTTGGCTGACAATCTGGTATATTGTGCCGTCTATGGTATATTTTTAATGCGGCACAATGTCGATACCAAATATACCATTAGTGTTTTTAGTATTTTTGTAGTATATTCGGCATATTTCCGCAGAATATATTTATTTTATTCAAAATGGGTAGCAGGTAGCTTTCTTACTTGTTATGCATTACATAAGCTTGCACTGTATTACCATATCACATACCCTAATTATTTAATTTTATTTCTAGTTCTTAATCGCATACACGCCAAATTAAGCAATACGACTCTGAATATTGAGTATAAGCTGCCGAAATCTTCCAAGAAACTTGTCGTTGTGCTTAAAGCAAATCATGTAGAGTATAAAAACCAAACTGGTTATGAGAAGAATACAACTCAATGTAAAGAACCAGGCAGAACGAATAAAACTGATGAGCAAGCTCCCTTTATTAATACATTACCAATGATTGCTAAACATCACTTAGTGACAACTGAGTTAACTATATGGACTACTGAAATAAATACCAGAGAAATACAACAAATGGAAATTGGACGACTATGTAAAATTGTTGAATTTATAGGAGACCAAAACTTTAAAATTAGCATTAAACAAACTGAAAATATAGTTGGGCCGAAAGTGAACTTGGAAATAGTAATTGACCACATTTATACGATGCTTACGCCACGTCAAATCAAACTCCTTACTCGTATTTCAAAGGCATTTAATAAAGAAAATCCACAAGATAATAATAAACTATTAAAACCGTATGAAGACATTAAACCGGAAAATTGTAATATATCCTATCCCATGAGAACGGCTGACATTATTGACAAAGATGTTGATTGGGACTATGCACAAAAGTCGAAATTACTTAACGATTTTGAAAGAACTAAAAATTGTGAATCGATTATATCAACCACATCCACAAATAGTATGGCAACTACGTTTAGTAATACTCAAATAAACGTCGGAAGCAACGAAATTTCAGGAGAAATTTTGAAATTTAAAATTCAAATATTCAAAATTGTTGGAATAATTTTACATAATGAAATTCTATTGGAAAGTTCTGCATGCAATATTGCTCCGAATTACATATTTACAGATGAGAGTGTAATAAAATATTCAAAAATGGCTGATCATTTTTTTCCGAGTACACGTAAAATGGATAATTTACTAAACAGTTCAATCCCAATATCAAACAACAACTATATTTTTTGTATGATATCCTCGTTATTGGTCAATGGAGAGCAGCAAAGATTTTGTCAAGAGTTAATATTGAAGACAACATTATCAGCTACAATGGTGGATTTCAATGAAATTGTTGACAATGTAGAGTATCCCCTCATTTTATTTGATAGAAAAAAGGTTAGTGCTAAATATATTCGTAATATTATTATTTTTATTTTTATTATTTTTTTACTCCCTTCTTGTCAACTTTTAACGGACAGTGAAAATATAATAAGCTAAGACAATCTTTTCCAACTTGCTAGCATTCATATAAAAAAAGTTATCTAAAATATGATTATCCTAGCATTATGCCAATATATATATTTTATATACTATAAACAGTTTTCTTGTGCTTGCTTGAATTTTAATTTCCAATTCAGAATATTTGGCAACCGTGTATACGGTTACGACTTTTTTTTTTAAATTCAGAGAAAATTGCTGCCCCAAGCTGTAGTTTTTTTTTTTTTAATTTTTTTTTTAGTTTATTAATGTGTTTAAGGCATAGTGCTAGTTTGTTCAAGTATTGTCATACCACCTCCGACTGTTCTCAGGACTACTAAATCTATTAGTTTTTATATTTATGTGTCATTGTTATTTGCGCTTGAATAGAATAAAATTGAAAATGTGGAAAATAAATAAAATGTATTAAAATAAATTAGAATTAGGTTAAATATATACGTGACTACTTGTCACATATATAATTAGCCTAATTCTAATTTAGTTAGCATTAGACAATTGATAAAATCTATACAATTAATACCATAGAACTCTTAGAGGGTAAAGCAAGGTGTAATAGGAATGGTAAAGATTAGTCGCGATATGATCGTTAATAAGTTTAAAGAAAAAAAAAGAAATCTAGCTCAACAATTTAATGGGAAAATTATCTGATTTAACTTTAACAAATTGAATTCCCTAGTTCCAAGTTATCGAAACCTCATATAGGATAAGATGAGATGCTCGCAACCACCGCGGCACGTCGCTGCAACAGAGCCAACTTTTGTTTAAAAAAAAGTAAGAAAGCTAGAATCAAGTGTGGTGAAATACATGTGCCAAGACATTATTTTAATATTGTACAATTTGAAACTCTTGGTTGGATCTATAATTGGTGCTAAGATTGATTTTGGGCAATTGTTCGTTTTTAAGAAAATTACAAAAATTTGGGCATTCGCACGCGACACCGAAGTTAGTTTTTCAAAAACCAGTTAAAGCACTGATTTCATTTAGTTTGAATTAAGAATATTAAGTTGTTTGTATACCAAAGGGTAGAAGGGTATTAAAACTTTGTGTCGGCAGTAAATGTATGTAACAGGTAGAAGGAGGCATCTCCGACCCTATGAAGTAGAATATATAATTCTTGATCAGCGTCAACAACCGAGACGATCTAGTCATGTCGGTCTGGCCGTATGAACACCTAGATCTCAGAGATTATAAGAGATAGAGCCATCATTTTCGACAGCAACCAAAATCGAATAACAAGCGCAATTTTAGAATTAGAGCTGCGAATTGTGGCACTTTTCTTTTAAAAATATCTTCAATAAAGTTATATACTTAGGTACATGAAAAACTTAATTACCTATCTCAAATTATATCATTAATGTCAAAAATGCTGTTCTGGTAGATTTTGTCTGTTGGTTATTGCACCCAAACCAATGCATCTGGCTTATATCAAGTATGTTGTGAATTTTTCATCTAACTTATAATGACAAACCCTCAATTTGCGCAGATGATATGAAATTTATATTGTTTTCTGCACATAAAAAGAGTAATAAAAATTAATTACCGAAAACATAAAAAAAACAAGTAAGAAAGCTACAGTCGAGTGTACTCGACTGTGAGATACCCGCTACCCATTTTGAATAAAAGAAATATATTTTGCGGTATTTTTCTCAAAATATGCTGAATATACTGAAGAAATACTAAAAATATACCAAAATATAGTACCGCATTCAAAATATACCATAGATGGAACAATATACCAGATTGTCAGCCAAGGCAAATAAGACCCCTAGTAAGTAGGCGTTTTTGCCCATACAAAAGTATTTCTTTAATAACTTCGACAATTTTTATCTGATCACAACCAAATTTTCAGGAATCATAACTACTATAGTATATACCATATAGCTTTATTTCGTTTGCTATTCAATTTTTTTGATTTGCGGGGGCGGAAGTGGGCGTGGCAAAAATTTAAAACAAACTTGATCTGCGTGCAAACATAACAAATGCTGTCGAAAAAAAATTATAGCTCTATCTCTTATAGTCTCTGAGATCTAGGTGTTCATACGGACGGACGGACAGACACACAGACGGACAGACAGACAGACGGACATGGCTATATCGTCTCGGCTGTTAACGCTGATCAAGAATATATATACTTTATAGGGTCGGAGATGCCTCCTTCTACTTGTTACATACATTTCCTGCCGGCACAAAGTTATAATACCTTTCTACCCTATGGGTAGCGGGTATAATTACTTATCATGTCGCGACAAATTTTAAACAACTTTTTTTGTTGGTTGCAAAATATATGTTTGGATACAATTTCTCAATTGCTCACTGGACAAAAACTTTACAGTCAGCGCCACAATAAAAGCCGGACTTAAAAAATTTAGAAATTGTGCAATCACAATGCTGGGGTTCCCCTAAATTTTATTCTCTGGGCATTATTTTTTTAGGCTACTACTAACTATTTTCGACATCATTTTGTCATTTGAAGAGCGCTGTTGCTTAAGTTGCCTTTGGTAGAATTTTTTTTGTAAAGACACCTGTAAAATCATGTCAAAGCAAAAGCAGTTCATTGATCGCGATAAAGAAAAAAATATTTTATTGGCTGAACAAAATGTGTCAAATCGGCAAATAGCGGCTGAAACACATTTCAATGAAAGCTCAGTGCGTCGTTTTTTAAAAAAATATCGTGAGACAGGTGAAGTAAAAAGGAAAAAGGAACAGAACGAGCCTACAGGATCGTTTCAAAATTGCAGTGCAGATAAGTAGATGCAAGTCGCACGCGACAGAAATAGAAACTGATAAGAAATTTATCATTAATAGATATTGCATCATTGTGTTCGTGTCGTTTTGTTTCGGGCTCATAAGCATAGATCCATGATTCCTCACCTGTGACTATCCTATAATTGCACCGCGAATGTATTTTTTCAAAATTTCTTTGCAATCGACACGAGCTTTTTTTTGAGCAATTGTCAAATTATGCGGGATCCAACGAGAACAATCCTTTTTTACGACCAGGTGTTTATGCAAAATCAAATGTATTCTGGTGGACGAAATGTCCAAGGATGTCTCTATCTCACGATATGTGAAATGACGATCCTGCATTATCAGTTCACGCACGGCATCAATGTTTTTTGGCACATTGACTGTTTTTGGACGACCTTTACGACCTTCGTCTTCTAGCGATTATCGGCCACGAGAGAATTAACTAAACCAGTTTTTCATAGGGCTATAGGATGGCGTTTCATCGCCATACAAAGATTTAAGTTTATCGGCGCACTCTTGTCGTAATAATCCACGTCGAAAGTTGTGAAAAATTATTGCTCGAAAGTGTTCTAATACCATTTTTCTGCCGAGGTAAGTTTTTATTAATCGTTTGTCGATGTCAAACGTGGTCACATTAAAAAAAATTTTTTTTTGGAAAACAGCCAATTGGTTTTAATATGGCAAAGTGACCTAGGCCAGAAATATATATAGCAACCCTCGTATTCTTTGGATATAAAACGCGATTTTAAAGTGCGAGTATCAATGCACACTGACTCTCTTTGATAAAATGAATCAAAATCAAACTTGTAGTAAAAATGTTCAAAACAGAACTTTAGCTCATCTTTGACTTTCCATTGAAATATTTCAAAATGTGTTATGCGTAAATGTAAAATACGCTTATATTAGTTAAATTTAATATTATCCCTATGAAGCTATGTGAAGACAACATAGTTTGAAATTTTTGGCGGCGGTTGCAGTTTGTGGAGGATTACCCATATGCTCTTAAAAAATCCTGAAATAAATTAATAAAATGGTCTCCAAGATTTGACGTGAAAAAATCGAATATGGGAATACTGCTGTCTACCCTCTATTTTAGTATACCAAATATTAGGCTAAAGGTATGTTCGTCCCCATCATATACATATGGGTATATGGTATCTGGTAAATGTCGCGTGCGACCACCTTTACCGTTAAAAAAAAAAAAAAACTAAAATTTTAAAAATAACTGAAGGTTATTCTTAAAGCTTTAGATTAGTACTATTTTAAGAGCTAAGATTGATTTTAGAAACTTGTTCTGTTTTACGATAAAATATATGTATAAATACGTTAATTTTTTGGTTTTGCGTACGAATTTGTTATTTTTTGAACAGAAAACAAAACAGAAAGAAAATTCTAAAACCATTCTTAGGTCTAATTAAAGTACTAATCTAGAACTATAAGAGTAACCTTTTCTAATTTTTAAAATTGTTTCAGGTTATGTTTTTTTTTACTGAAAAGATGGTCGCACGCAACATCCGTCAGAGAATTACCCATATGTATGTATAGGTTCTTGATCAGCATCCGTCTGACTGCTTATCCTATATTTCTAATAATAAATGAGCATTTTTTTTACATCTGTTAGTCTTGCACGCAGATGAAGTTTGAGCCACCACGGGGAAAAAAATTATAATTTTAAATTTTATCATTTTAATTCTGAAAATTTGGTTAAAATTAAATAGAAATATGCAATAGTATCTACAGTCTTTATCATTCCTGAAAGTCGCGATCAGATTAAAAATGTTTAAGATATTAAAGAAAAACTTTTGTATGGGGAAAATGACTTACTTACTTAGTTGCTTTGACTGAAAATCTAGTATATTTTGCACTCTATGGTATATTTTGAATGAAAATATCCTTTGATATATGTTTTCGAATTTTTGCGATATATTATTTTGGTAAATATATTAATTTGGTAACGGGTACCTTTCTTACTTGTTTTGTAAATAATTTGCTGCCGAAATCTGCTTCTGTTCTTGGATTAAATTATTGTGAATGAGTCATGTGTCTTAACGTTTTAGTTTAATACAATATACCAAGAATAAGGAAGATGTGCGACATTTAATAATATTCTTATTGGATTATTATAATCGGTATTTATATATTTATTTTCAGAATTGTTTCGAAGGATATCACACTCGTCCTGAATTCGTTCTATCCCATACATCTTCATGCTTCTTTAAACAGAATTCAAACAGAAGTAGCAATAAAATTGAATGTATTCTTGATGAGTGTACTATAGATATGGATATTACAATTTATGATCGATTGAGTGATCTGCTTGAGTTGTCTCCATTCGACAAAGAGAGTGATACTAACAAGCCATTGCAAGATGACTCAATCCCAATGGATATTCACTTGAAGTGCAATTCATTCAAGTTACAGATTAGGTAAGTGATTTATACTTTTATGTTCGACTATCGGAATAGGAAATTAATTGGTATTCAACTGCTGTACACAAAAAGTAGTTTTCTAGAAAAATTTTCCGCAAGTTCTCCCGTGATGCGTTCTAGTTGTAATCCATTATCCATTATGTAATCGATATCTTAAAAGTATTTTTTCCTGAGGCCATTTAGCTATTTGGTTTCTTAGCAAATTCATTTTATAATAATTAGTTTTCAAATATGAATTCAAGATTACTTACCATTTTTATTTATTTTCCACAATTGACGGTCCTTCTTGTTATTCGATTAAGTTAAACCAGGAACATAAACCCTCGTTGAATTAATAGTTGTACCGACTGTCGCTAAATCGTTAGAAGCAATAACATTAACAAAGTCAAGTGTGCTCAACTGTGGTGGCAGCTATCTAGCCATTTTCATCAAAAACCAGTCGATTGTACTCGACTGTAAGATACCCATTTTCAATAAAACTAAAACTGAAGGTTATATTTGGTATATACATAGGTATATTTCATATTAAAATTTTACCATAGAGTACAATATATACGAGATTGTCAACCAAAGCAACTAAAACCTGGCAACTTTTGTCATAAAATTATATTTTAAATAGCATATACATATAACATATACATAAAGAATTCAGTTATGATTTATTCCAAAAATGCTAAAAATATAAAACAATCTTATTCTGGGAAATAATAACATATCTCTTGTTGTCTTTGAAATCCACACGGAAACACAGATGACTATACTGTCATGATGGTTGACGCTATTCAAGAATATATGTACTTCATAGAGCCAATGGCTGCAAACAGTTTTTGCCATTTCAAGTCTTAATATCTTGTATAATCTAGGCATCATTGTGAGTACCAAAAATTAAGACTATCAGGCGTGCTCCAGTATTCACTTTTCATTTTCGTTTTGCTATCAAAACCGAGATTCACAAGTTTTTGATCATCGTTTTGCTATCGGAACGTTTTATTTCTTACTGCTGAATCAGCTGACGTGTGTTTTGGTCAGAAGTAAACAAAGCGAAAAAATGCCTTTCGTATGTCCAATTTCCTGCATGGATTAACTCACATAAGGAAAATTTTACCCTGCATAGATGATTTATGCTTGCCCTAAAAGAAATATATTTGTCTATTGTCTTTTTTGCAAATAAACAAAGCGAAAAAATGCCTTTCGTATGTCCAATTTCCTGCACATAAGGAAAATTTTACCCTGCATAGATGATTTATGCTTGCCCTAAAAGAAATATATTTGTCTATTGTCTTTTTTGCAAATAAAGATTTGAAACTTACATTAAAACAAAATCAGTGGAAACTTAAAGTCATCTGTTTCATTAAACAAGTATTTTTTTTGTGCTTTGAGTTACCACCCGACCCATGGGCAGTGGGGGATTATTTGGCCGCTCCCTAACCACCCGACCGAGAAATGGTCGACGCCTTTATAAGGTGAAAACCGCCAC
This sequence comes from Drosophila albomicans, assembly GCF_009650485.2. Classification (NCBI taxonomy): domain Eukaryota; kingdom Metazoa; phylum Arthropoda; class Insecta; order Diptera; family Drosophilidae; genus Drosophila; species Drosophila albomicans. Next base: position 39,810 of record NW_026263670.1, read on the forward strand.
GATAAATTGATTGAAGTGTTCAATCAGAGGTCCAAATTTGTTTCTGTTATGAAGTCTATGATGGTTTTAATGTGCTCGACATTTCCTTCTTTCAAGAGATCGTGAATGTTGTTGTGTTTTTTCTTAGTGTTTGATAACCTTGTCGTACAGCCTCGTATTTCGAACAGCTGAGGATTGCATGTGAAGTGTTATCGATAATTCCGCAAGTATTGCACAAGTTGTCCAAAGTGACATGCATTTTGAAAAGTGTGGCCTTATCGAAGCCGTTACCACTTAATAAGCGATTGATCGTTTTTATGTCTTTTGGTTTCATATTGAATTTATTGTTGGAAAACCACAGTTTCTTGATTAAATATGGAAAGATGTCACAGAAACCTCGAGGTTTCCGAATTACGAAGGAGTTGTACTCCTCTTCCCATTCCAATTTAATGCGTTTTTATATCTCGTTGATTGCGTCTTTGACTGACCAGTTTAGCAGTGTGAAGCTGCCTTTTGTGCGTGCTGCATTATCGGCTTTTGTGTTTTGTGGGATGTTTGGGATGTTTTGCGGAATTAGATGGTGATGCCGGTCTATTTTTTCAATGATGTTGACTGGATTGTGTGGAGATTGTGGATTGTGGATTGTTTTGCGTAGATTGATAATGCTATTTTTGCTGTCCGTAATAATAGCTACACGAGGAAGATTGTTGGATAAGGCAAGTCAAGTGCTTTGTCAATTACAAGAGGTTCAGCAGAGAGTGAAGACAGTACTTTGTCTGTGTAATAACTGGCTATGTGCTTTGACCTCTCGTGCAAAAAAGCTGCACCTGAATGTGTTCTTGTAAAAGTAGTAAAAGCAGTAAAAGAAAGCTCAAAATTATCGCGGTATATCGCGAATAAAACGCAAAGGGTTTCCTCATAGCCTAATTGAGTGGATATCCTTATACCTTAACAACAGAATTCAGAATGTTTATGGTTTTGTATCTAAATGTGTCCAAGTCACTTCTGCTGTGCCCCAAGTCAGTCATTTAGGTCCTCTATTGTTCACTTTGTTCATAAATGATCTTCCTTCTGTTATTGAGCATTCCCGTGTACTTATGTACGCCGATGACGTTAAGCATTGCCTGACATTTAATGATAGTCTTGCGAGCTCACTGTTACAATGTGACCTTAATCGTCTAGAATCTTGGTGGAGAGTAAATATGTTACATCTCAACTGCAATAAGTGTAAGGTTATGACCATTTGTAGGGGTTCTTCCCAGTTAAATAACTATATGTTATATGATACTCCTCTTGAGCGAATTGATGGTGTGAATGACTTAGGGGTTCTGCTTGATGCAAAACTAAAATTCGATAAACATATTCTGTCTGCTGTAAATAGGGCCATGGGTGTTCTGGGATTTATAAAACGCTGGTCGAAAGAGTTCAATGATCCCTACGTACGTCTTTGTACGTCTCACTGGTTTGTCCTATCCTTGATTACGGATCTCTTGTCTGGAATCCCCAGTATAGGGTTTATCAAGATAGGATTGAATCGGTGCAGAAACAATTCTTATTATTAGCTCTTCGTAGCTTAAATTGGTATCCTAATGTTAGATTAGCACCGTATCGCAGTAGACTTTTATTACTAAACCTTCCTTCTCTTTCTGACCGTAGAACTATGCAAGGTGCTGTTTTTATACAGAGACTAATTAATGGTGAAATAGACTCTTTGGAGCTGTTAAGTCAAATTTGTTTTGCAGTTCCTGTCAGGATCACTAGGAATTTTCTTCCTCTTCTCATTTCACGTAGATCTACTAACTTTGCTTGCCATAATCCCTTCCGTATTCTGTGTGTGAACTATAATAATCTCAATAACATAGTTTGCTCTAGTAAATCTATTCCTTTACTTAAAACCTTATTATTAGCTTATTGATCGAGTATTTATTTGTTATTTATCTTATTATACATATATTCTAACATATTTTTAATCTAATTTAATTAGCTGTCCAGCGTCTTTTAATATTTATTCGCGGTTTTCGTTTAATACATGCTGTTCACAAATTTATTTTGTTTTGTCCGCGCGTCAACAAGCCCGTGCTTGGTATCGCTGGGCCACTTCTGCCGTTAGTACGTCAACGTCCAAAAAAATAGCATCGCATTCGATTTTGGTAATGGGACTGAGAAGTTTAAAGGTGATGTTGCTTTTGATATAAATTCCTACCCCTCCATATCCGTCTTCCAATAAAATTTGTAATCAGGTATGCTACAATCTCTGTTGTCCATAACCCAGATTTCTGAAAGAATAGCCGAGACACATATACAGAAGTTGTTTGTTGTTGTTGTAGGTCAGTCTTTGGATGTTAAATTGGAGTATCTTCATGATGATGGAACGTTTCCGAGAGGGAGTTGGCTAGTTATTTTACGAGAGGCTATTTAAGTTTCTAGCATAGGTCACTTCTAGCCATATTAGGACCATTTGGCTATTTCCTAAAAAAAAAGTTTGGACTTTTATCGATAAAAGCTACATTCAACTTTTTCATGTGCGACCACGTTTGATATCGATAAACGATTTATCAAAAACTTACCTCGCCAGAAAAATGGAATTAACTCGTGAAGACTTTAGAGCAATAATTTTTCACAACTTTCGACGTGAATTATCACGAAATTTCACCCTATGAAAAACTGGCTTAGTGAATTCTATAGTGGCCGATGCTCGCTCGAAGACAAAGGTGAAGGTCGTCCAAAAACAGTCATTGTGCCAGAAAACATTGATGCTGTGCGTAAACTGATAATGCAGGATCTTCATTTCACATATCGTAAGATAGAGACATCCTTGGACATTTCTTCCACCAGAATACATTCGATATTTCATAAACACCTGGTCGTAAAAAAGGATTGTTCTCGTTGGATCCCGCACAATTTGACAATTTCTCAAAAAAAAAGGCTTCTGTGGATTGGTTCAAAGAAATTTTGACAAAATACATTCGCTGGGCTTCAAAAGACATTTATAAGATCGTCACAGGTGACAAATCATGAATCTATGGTTATGAGCCCAAAACAAAACAGCAATAGACCGTGTGGGTCTTTGAGGACGAGCCAAATCCAACGAAAGTTGTTCGTGGAAGAAACACTGAAGCAAATGGTCGCCTGTTTCATCGGTAAAATTGGTCATGTGGCGACTGTTTCGCTTGAGCAATGTAGGACGGTTGTACACCACAATTTGTTAGCCTGAAGTCCTTGTAGATATTCGAAAAAAGAATAAGAAAAGATGGATCATTCTGCACCATGACAACGCGAACTTTCACACACCAGCTCAAACCCTCGCCTTTTTTTCCCGGTAAAAAAGTGGAATTTATGGGTCATCATACAGCCCTGGTCGCCGTACAGCCCTGACTTGGTACCCAATGTCTTTTTTTTATTCCCTCACATTAAGAAAAAAAGATGTGGTCGTCGATTTTCGATGTCAGAAGATGCTGTTGAAGCGTTCAAAAACCATGTTTTGCCTTAATCAGAGTGGAAAAAGTGCTTCGATAATTGGTTTGAGCGCATTCAAAAGTGTATAAATCTTGCTGGAAAATTCTGTGAGAAACAATAAATCCATTTTCATTATTAGGCCAAAAATATAAATAGCTACCCTCGTATATGCATCTATCTCTGCGTTGGCTGAATTTATAAAATCCCTTAGCTCCACGAGAAATGCTGAAAAGAGACTGGTTGTGGTGTCTTCTCTGCACTCAGTGACTCAGTGGTGCCTAACTGGCTGAGTTTCTCCTCAGCTGGCTGCTCTAACTGGATTTGAATAGGATTGGACTGGCGTACTCTGAAATGAAGAATTAGAGGATCTGGCCGATCTGAGGTTGCCTGTTTGCTTGGGTAGTTGTGGGAAGTTCAACGCATCGAGCGGAGGGGTGAAGCTTTCTGAAAAATGGAGGGGAATTTAGTTTTTGCATCCTTTCTAGAGATATTTTCGGATGCCATTATTTTTTTAATCGAATATTCTTTTTTGCTGGACAATTTGGGTCATTCGCCACATGTTGCTCCTTGCAGTTGACGCATGAGATGGAGGCGCAAGGAACCTGCTTGTCATGTACAAGGCCGCACCTAAAGCATCTGGCCTTGCTCTTGCAATGTTCAACCAAGTGACCAAACCGGAAGCAGCGGAAACATTGGCAAAAGTAAATGTACAGCTCAACAGACACTCTGGAGTACATGAGCTTTATTTCATTGTGAATCTCTGCTCCATTAAGTTATTAGCGGCCTGCGCTGAGTTGCAACAGACTTTACACCGTCCGTACCCCATCTTCGTAATCTCCTATATACCTTTTGACGACAGAAAAGCCGCCAGCTCGATGGAGTTTATGGCTCCGCCATTTTCATTTCAGATTTTTTCCAGATAAACCGCGTAAGGGCCCTTGTGGTTGACTTGGTAAAAGCATCCATTTACGTTTTCCTTGGTAGCTCCCTTATCCATGGTGATTATTGGTGTTTTTACTTTTTCCATTTTATTATGTTTTGTTGCTTTGTCCGTTATTTCTGAGCGCGTGGCTTCAGAATTGGTCATATTTTTTTTTATTGGTTTTGCAGTACTAATTTTGTTGGATTTGTTTTCCAATTTTGAATTATTAATTTTTGAGGAAGCCGAATTTATTGAGTTCGCAGTTGTTCGCCTGGTGACGATTCTCCCGCTTGTATTGGTCGTGCTGGCCATGATCGCGCCTACGGATTCTCCTATTCCCCTTGTGCTTAGAGTCTAGAGAAAATAGTGGGAAAGTAGGGGAAAAAACCGCTGAGATGATCGAAATGGGCTGAAAAGGGAGCGAAAGAAAATCGTCCGCGCAGGATGAAAGCTAAACAGAGACTGAACAAGTATTTTTAGCTTGCTTATTCATTCCACCAAATGTAAGGCAGCTTAGTCTATAACTCGATAAATCCGACACATTTATCGGTCGCTCACCAAAACAAAACTTGTTGTTCCCGTCGGCAAAATTTTATTTTCAAATTTAAGGTGGGGTCAGACGATTTAAAAATAATTACATGCCTAATTGATCTTCTGGCGGTCTTAAAAGAACGACAATAAACCAATGAGTCAACTATTTTTTCCTTTTGCAAATAAGATCCGATTTGATGTAGAAACAGGCATTTACTTTTCATTTCGGCAAGACAAACTCGTTTTGCAATTCGAAAAAATCTTGTGAAAGTGAAAACGCACAAATTTTTTCGTTTTCGTTTTCAAAACGAAAAAGAAAAGTGAATACCGGAGCACGGCTGTATCTTTTGAATTATGCATGAAATTAATTTTTTTTTTTTCAATTTATTTCTTTAAGCAAAATAAACTTGATCTGCCAGCAATAATATCTTTATCTATCTATCTGACAGACGGTCAGACAGACATTTTAAAATCGGCTGCTGCGGCTGATCCAGAATATATATATGCTGATGTGATACTTTGTTTTCCCTGTTACACACACGTAAAGTCATTAACTCACTTCACGAAAAATATTTTGAAAGTATAGTACATGACGTTTTCAGAGTGGGGCTTGTGCGCATTGATGATTTATGTAATTATTAAAAAAAAGTTTTTGCGAATGTGTATATCGTAGATAAATCCTGTTTAATATATACACCACTCACCTTCACACCAACCCAATTTACCACATTTTGAAACTTTTAGTTTAAACAGGCTACATCTAAAATCTATATGGGAACTAAATTATTATTGTTTGTGGTCTTTCTGATTTGACACGATATTTTAATTTTATATTTGTTTATCATCGCCGTCTAATATGCGCTTTGCATATTCCCATATAAAAGCTGTCAAGAACTGGCTGCCCATAATATAATTTTCGACACTAATTCGCTCATTAGTTGGAGAACCACCATTATCGTTTTTGGCTATGGGTAAAATAAGTACATTTTTTTTCAAGTTATGTTGAAAAAGCGAAGGTGTCAAAAGTGCACCACCATCTCGAACGAAGTTCGGACTTATTTGATAGGTATCAGTCATAGCTTGGAATGCAGCATGGTATTCTGGGGTGTCATAAATACCGTTCCAAGGGGGTATTACTAATTTCTCATATAATTTCATTTTATTAGGAGATCCTCTGTTCACCCAAGTGCTTCCTAGATGATGTTGTAAATCTTCAGTCGTCTGCTCAGCGTTTTGATGTGGTGCTAGCGATATTGAAAATTTTCCAATTACTTTATGCGGAATGATAAAGCGGAGATTACCCTCTGCATAGGCACCATCTATACCATGTATGGATATATGTGGCATGGTCCAATTTTCAGCTAGGGCTGCTTGCTTCTGAGCCTTATGGGGAAGATCTCGGACATCTAGACTTTGTCCAAATTCATTATAATTGAATTCTGTAATACGAAATACATTTCGATCGATTTGGAAAGTATCGAGCGATCCTTTAAATATTGTGTGCATTTGGCAATTAACTAGTGAACTAAGCAAATAAATCAAATCGGGAAATGCCTCATATAAAGTTCCGCTATGCTCGCAACTACTGAGAGACCGATTAGCACACTCAACTTCCAGATGATAGTAAACCAAACCTCTTAAGCCATATATAATGCATGGAGTAGTATTACTTTGCCATCGTCTTCCTGCAATGACAACACAAGACACTTCTCGAAAGAAACTTATACGTTGTTGTAGAACCGTTTCCAATCCTAAGCTTCCGCAATGCGCCATGCTTTCAATAAGGAATACAATGTTTAACGGAAGTCGTAACCCAGCATCACGGTATGCCTGTACTGCATTAAGCCAGCACATAAGAGGTCCCTTGTCAAGTGCCACACCTCGGCCATACAAATAATTGCCCTGCTCACTCATTACAAATGGATCAGTTACCCAACCGTCCTTAAACGATGCCTCCTCTACATCAAGATTTCCATATACTAAAATCGTTGGCTTATCAGCACAATATTTTAGGAGTCCAATTATAATGTTGGGCATACGAATAATTTTGAACGAATCTGGCATAATTTGCATACCTAAGTGTTCGCTAAAGGCCACTACATCCAAAGCTACCAATCGTTTTAATAGCCAATCTATTGCGCGCTTAAATTTACTACGATCATTAAGGCGCGTTGATACCGTCTCATGACCCACAATCTCCCACAAATCATTAACATAGCATTCACGCTTGATTAGTACCATTTGAAATAATCTTTTTAGTGGGCTGCTTGTATTTCGAGTATTTGGAAAACTCTTTCGGCTAGAATATTCCGATACAATTTTAACGGAATGGTAGTTCATAGCGGCAAGATAATTAATGAAATAAATTTAAATATCAATTTTGGCTTCAGACAAAAATGTTATATTATTACTTTTTCCTTCTAAGTGTCACATAAATCTCTGATATATTGTTTTTTAAATCTGTCAACTGTCTAGGCTATGCTAACCACTCGGTATGCTGTGGAATACGAAATTTTTTTTAGTGGTTTCCCAAATTATATCTTTTTATTCAATGAAATTTTTATACCCGCTACCCATAGGGTAGAAGGGTATTATAACTTTGTGCCGACAGGAAATGTAGAACGAGGCATCTCCGACCCTATAAAGTATATATATTCTTGACCAGTGTCAACAGCCGAGACGATCTATGCATGTCCGTCTGCCCGTCTGTGTGTCTGTCCGTCCGCCCGTACAGCTCTAATTTTCGACACCATTTGTTATGTTTGCAGGCAGATCAAGTTTGTTTCAAATTTTTGCCACGCCCCCTTCCGCCACCGCAAATCAAAAAAATCGAATAACAAGCGTAATTTTAAAGCTAGAGTTACGAATTTGGGTAGATACAATAACAACTATAGTAGTTATGATTCCTGAAAATTTGTTTGCGATCAGATTAAAATAGTTGAAGTTATTAAAGAAAAACTTTTGTATGGGCAAAAACGCCTACTTACAAGGGGTCTTAGTTGCTTTGGCTGACAATCTGGTATATTGTTCCGTCTACGGTATATTTTGAATGCGGTACTATATCGATATACCACATATACCATTTGGTATATTTTTAGTATTTTTGTAGTATATTTGGTATATTTTGAGAATAATACCGCAAAATATATTGCTTTTATTCAAAATGGGTAGCGGGTATCTCACAGTCGAGTACACTCGACTGTAGCTTTCTTACTTGTTATTATTCGCTTCCCACAATATTAATTAGGAAATTGAAACTAAATTAAACAATTTCGAAGGCTACAGTCTAGTATGCTCAACTGTGAGATACCCGCTACTTATTTTCAATAAAACCAGATTCTACGACTATATCAACAATATACCGCAAAAACACTTAAATATTGCAACGCGTTGCATTGCTATAATAATATAGTACTACACCCGCGTAGGCGTTTGTTGCTAAAGAAAAGTATTTCTAAAATATCTTCTACAATTTTTATCTGATCTGAATCAAATATTTAGTTAAAATAGTATGTATCAAAAATCTCGGTTTGCTATTAGATTTTTGCTGGTTTGACGGAAATGGGCCTGACAAAAACATGAAATCAATTTAATTCGCGTGCAAACATAACAGGTACTGTCAAAAATTATAAAATTATAATTTATAATTACGCTTACAAAAAAAAAATTAAAATATTTATTTCAGTTCTCTAAGGTTTTTACAACATATTTTTATTTTGAATAAAAATGTAAGTTAACCTCTCAAATTCAGTGAAAGCCAGTGAATATTAAACATTTTAATTTTAAGGAACTACAATATATTTAATAAAATATTGTGTTGGTTTTTCGACTTTTGGAAACATTTATTTTTCCAAATTTTTAAATTTCATATAAATAATTTCTTTATTCAAAGAGTAATTAAAACCAAAAGCAATTATATGTTAGGAGGAAAATCAAATATTTTATTTTTTGCAACCAATTTTGAGCATCCGCGCGGTATGCAGTGCACACTGTGCATCAGCAAATAGTTTCTTTTTAACTAAGTTTAGTGAAATATTATAAAATGCTGTAAGTCGAGCATTTCCAACTAAAGCGGTTTTATTAATTGTTATATAGTACAATACTTTTTTTTATAACTTATTTGCATTCATTTAAAAATGGTAACTATTTAACTTTATAATTTTAGATTTCCAATCGTTGATGGCAGATTACTTTTGGATCCAATGAAAGTATCGGGTCTAGAGAAAAATATACGAAACGATTATATCTTAATTGATTTTCGAAATATTTTGGTTGAGTGGAAATCCTTTATTAGTATCATTGTTGATGAAGTTAATGGATTTTACTGTGTAAGTATTTAAAAATATTGACTCAATATTATAGGATTTATTAAAGATTATCCAGCTTGCACACAAAATAGAAAAGTGATTAGTTATTGTCGCCCAATGTACAATAAAAAAAGCTGTAAAAAAATGCCTTTTATAAAGATACTCAACCTATTACAAGCTAATATTAACTTCATGTATTTTATTTACTTAAATTAGTATTATTAACCGTGCTTCGTTATTCACTTTTCGTTTTTGTTTTGAAAACAAAAAAATTGACAAATTGAGCTGATTAGCCGGAAGTCATATTTGATCACATGGCTACATTTGCTCGCCTTCGGCAGGAAAATTATTTTAAAGATCCTTCAAAGAGTGGGGATATATCCTATGCGAGACACACCGAATAAATCTTCGTTAACCAGGGAACAATCGCAGATTTGCTGGCATTCAGCATTTCTGGCGAAAGTCCATCGATAGACCAAATTATTTTGTTGGCAGTAGATAAACCGGCAGGGGGTCTCATAACTGGGAGACTAGGAATGAGCTGCCAGTCATTGATCGATGTTCAAATACATCCCGGGAAATGAGCTGAGAGCAGTGCCTTAAGAGTATCAGCTCTGCTCTCCGTCGACACTCCATTGCCCGTCTTGAGTAGACTGGACAGCAGCTTCCTCAGTCTGGAGGCGTCTTTAATGTTGTCCAGATCTGAGGATAAAGGCTCTCCATGAGGACCTCTTAGATGAGCGGATCATCTTCTTGTAGGACTTCAGGAGAAACTTATACTCGTCCCAGACAGAAGTTGTCCACTTTCTTAGCAGGTAGAAACATGCTAGTAAGCTCACCACGAAGCGATGAGAGATCTGGGTTCTACCAGGGTGGCTTCGATCTTCTCGTCGGTCTGGAGAGCCTACAGGATTGGCGAAACGCGGAAAGTCGCGATGCTTAGGCCTAGCACGTTACAAGAGGTGGGACCTATAAAAGTAGCTTCCTCAGCGCTTTTGGTTACTCTCAGCTGAAAGTTTAGGATTAAATCAAGTACTGACTCACCCCTTTCATCAATAATTTGCCTATTACAATTTTTTTAGACCGCTTAATTACAATTTGAATTGTTGTAAAAGTTAAGAGCTTAAATTTTATGAGGGTTGTATTTTCAAAATAAAAATATGATAATTATAACATAATGCACAGCGAACCAAGCTGGCTAGGATATTATAACTTTGTGCTGGCAGGAAATGTATGTAACAGGGATAAGGGGGCATAAAATAACAAATGTAATTTACAATAATAACTACAGTCTTTGTGTTTCCTGGTTGCGATCAGATAAAAATTAACAAAGTTAGTATAGAAATACATTTGTATTATAAAAGACGTCTACTTACCTTAGTTGCTTTGGCTGACAATCTGGTATATTTTGCACTCTATTTAGTACTATATGAATATATACATTTTGTATATACAGTAGATTCCGATTATAGCGACTTTCAAGGGACCGATTTTACGTCGTTACCCGGAAGACGCACTAGCCGAAAGAAGCAAAACAAATTTTTGTTTTTTTTTTATGATTGCCATGTTCGTAATAGGGTTTTAAGATAAAACAAATTAATTTTTTAAACAAAAGAAAACAAATGTATAAATTTCATTAATATCATCGTTTTTCTATAATAAATCATATACCTGCATGTTCCTTAGCATAAGCTAAGGCGTCAGCTAAAACTAACAGAGAGTAGTGAGAATATAAGAGCCTTCCTGTCGCTCCTACGAACGGTTAGTCGCTAAAAGCGGAGACGTTCTAAGCGGATTCTACTGCATATATATACAGACATGCTCCGGTATTCACTTTTCGTTTTCCTTTTGGAACCAAAACCGAGATTTTCGATTTTAGGAGCTCCGGTTTTCACAAGTTTTTGGTCATCGTTTTGCTATCGGAACGTTTAATTTTTTACTGCTGAAACAGCTGACGTGCTTTGTTCAGCTTCTTCCCAACTTCCTGCGTGGATAGAACTGACATAAGGATAATTTTATCCTGCATAGTTGATTTATGCTTCCCCTGAAAGAAATATATTTGCCTTTTGTCTTTTTTGCAAATAAAGATTTAAAACTCTCTTAAAAAAAATTAGTGTAACGACAATAAGCTGTTTTCCACAAAAAAGGGGATGCCACATTTTTAATGGATTTTATTCCGGTCATTTCAACAATTTTTTGTATACAATTTTAGCATTTCAGTATTTATATAAAATACAGTAGAATCCGGTTATAACGACTCCGCTTATAGTGTCCGACCGGTTATTACGACGGAAACTCCAGTAGTATTTGTATGTATATTATTTTGGTATATTTTGAGAATAATACCGCAATATTTTAGTTTTATTCAAAATAGGTAGCGGGTAGAGCACACTCGACTGTAGCTTTCTTACCTGTTTAATATTATATAAGGAAATACAAACTCAGATGTTGATTTTCTACTTATTTATATTAATTATTGACGAGCCAAGTACTATATAAAAACCTTTTAATTAAATTATTTATGTTTTAACTAAAGTATTATGTTTGTCTTCCACTAGGGTGAAGCATTTGAAAACAATATGCACGTTATGAAATGTTCGAGTCGCATTATGGGCGAGAATATAACTCCAGAGAATGAAAAGTAAGCAATTTATTTTTAATAAATAAAGGATGTAGCTAAAATTACACTGTGACAGAGGCCTTTTCTCTATATTTAAAATTAGTTTCTTAATAGCATTACATCATCTTGATCCTATTGAAGTTTCCAGTTTAAGATACATACATATCAAAGAATATAATTTAAATTATTTGACATATTTCAATCAAATTAAGTAAGTTGAATTCTTTGAGAGACATTGAATATTTGAATTCAATGTCCCCGTAGAGCTTTTTTTAAATGTTGGATTCATATATTTATAATTTTTCCTATTAATAGACACGGGTTATATAAACAAATCTCATCCTAATAATTAAGTTTATAATTTTTTCCCCCGCTACCCTTAAAAAAGGGTATATTAATATATATATTCCTGATCAGCGTTAAAACCTTAAAAGTGGTAGCTATGTTCGGCTGTCTGTCTGTTCGTATAACATATATATATTTTTTTTATATCATTTGTAATTTTTGCACGCAAATTAAGTTTGTTTAAAATTTTTGCCACGCCCACTCCCGACCCCGCAAATAGAAAAAAATTAATAAAAAGTATAATTTTAAAGCTATAGTCGCGAAGATACAATAATAACTACAGTACTTATATCTGAAAATGTGGTAGCGGTCGGATAAAAGAGGTCGAAAGTTTGTTTTGGTTGACAATCTGGCGTATGTTTTAAATGTTGTACTATATCAATATACCAAATATAGCCTTAGATATATTTCAGTATTTATACCCGCTACCCATAGGGTAGAAGGGTATTATAACTTTGTGCCAGCAGGAAGGAGGCATCTCCGACCCCATAAAGTATATATATTCTTGATCAGCGTCAACAGCCGAGACGATCTAGCCATGTCCGTCTGTCCGTCTGTGTGTCTGTCCGTATGAACACCTAGATCTCAGAGACTATAAGAGATAGAGCTATAATTTTTTTCGACAGCATTTTCGATAAGTTTGTTTCAAATTTTTGCCACGCCCACTTCCGCCCCCGCAAATCAAAAAAATCGAATAACAAGCGTAATTTTAAAGCTAGAGTTTTGGTATATACAATAATTACTATAGTAGTTATGATTCCTGAAAATTTGGTTGCGATCAGATAAAAATTGTCGAAGTTATTAAATAAATACTTTTGTATGGGCAAAAACGCCTACTTACTAGGGGTCTTAGTTGCTTTGGCTAACAATCTGGTATATTGTGCCGTCTATGGTATATTTTGAATGCGGTACTTTATCGATATACCAAATATACCTTGGTATATTTTTAGTATTTTTGCAGTATAATCGGTATATTTTGAGAAAAATACCGCAAAATATATTTCTTTTATTCAAAATGGGTAGCGGGTATCTCACAGTCGAGTACACTCGACTGTAGCTTTTTAACTAGTTTTATATTTTTTAATTTTATTTATTGAATCTTCTCTTCAAACTTTATAAATTATAGTCTACCAAAATTATTTGAAATTGTGAAAATATTATCCTTTTTAAAGTAAAGATGATAATAGCTATATCGGCAGCACAAGTATTGGGTTGCCCAAAAAGTAATTGTGGATTTTTCATGTAGTCGCCGTTTATAATTTTTTTAACTGCTTGTGACTCTGTAATTGCATTCTTTTTTTTGTCAGTTATTAGCTGTCACTATTAGCTTGCTTTAGAAAAAAAGTGCGCGTAATTTTGTTTACATTTGTTTGATTGGCGCTCTTTTTAATATGGAGTCCACAAAATATCATTTTCGTCATATTTTACTTTATTATTTCCGTAAAGGAAAAAGCGCAGAGAGAGTTGCTAAAAAGTTACGTGAAGTGTATGGTGATAAAGCCTTAAAAGAAAGACAGTGTCAAAATTGGTTTCGCAAATTCCGTTCTGGAGATTTTTCACTTAAAGATGAGCCATGGGATTGAAAGGGTGTGGTATATTTTGAGCTGCTTCCAAGGAACCAAACGATTAATTCGGATGTTTACTGTCAACAACTGGACAAATTGAATGCAGCCATCAACGAGAAACGGCCAGAATTGATCAATCGTAGGGGTGTCATTTTCCATCATGACAACGCCAGACCACACACATCTTTGATGACCCGGCAAAAACTGGGACAGCAAAATTTGCCGGGAAGATGGCAAAAGGTTATCGAACAAAATGGAAATTATATATTTGATTAAAGTTCATTCTAAGTTTGATTAAAAATGCATTTTTAAAAAATCCGCAATTACTTTTTGGGCAACCCAATATTTTTCCAAATTGTCCAAATTCTGTCTCCCCCTCTGTCTACAGTAGCCAGATTCTCATTAAACCTCGAAATTCAATAATCTAAATGATTTAAAGCGTAAGAAAAGTATTTTAGTTCAAGTGATTTAATTAAAATCTAAATACTTAATAACTACCATCGCATATCCAATTGAAATGAAGCGTAGGTTTTTAAGTATTACGAGGGTTGGTATTTATATTTCTGGCATAATAATAAAAATGCGAATATTTATAAAAAAAAATGGATTTATTGTTTGTCACAGTATTCTTTTGAATGCGCTCAAACCAATTGTCGACATGGTTCCTCCAAAACATGGTTTTTGAACGCTTTAACAGCATCTTCTGACACGCCATTTTTCCTTGATGTGCGGGAATAAAAAGAAGTCATTGGGTGCCAAGTCAGGGCTGTACGGCGGATGACCCATAAATTCCACGTTTTGACCGGAAAAAAAGGCGCGGGTTTGAGCAGGTGTGTGATAGTTCGCGTTGTCATGGTGCAGAATGATCCATCTTTTCTTGTTCGTTTTTCGAATTTTTACAAGAACTTCACGCTAAAAAAATGTTGTGTACCACTTAGAATTGACCGTCCTACATTGCTTAAGCGAAATAGTCGCTGTTTTACCGAAGAAACAGGCGACCATTTGCTTAATAGTGCTTCTTCCACGAACAACGTTCGTTGGATTTGGCTCGTCTTCAAAGACCCACACGGTCGATTGCTGTTTTGTTTTGGGATCATAACCATAGATCCATGATTCGTCACCTGTGACGATCTTATAAATGTCTTTTGAAGGCCAGCGAATGTATTTCGTAAAAATTTCTTTGAACCAATCCACAGAAGCCTTTTTTTGAGCAATTGTCAAATTGTGCGGGATCCAACGAGAACAATCCTTTTTTACGACCAGGTGTTTATGGAATATCGAATGTATTCTGGTGGAAGAAATGTCCAAGGATGTCTCTATCTCACGATATGTCACATGACCATCTTGCATTATCAGTTCACGCACGGCATCAATGTTTTCTGGCATCGGCCACGATAGAATCCATTAAACCAGTTTTTCACAGGCCTATAGAATGGCACCTCATTGCTTTACAAAGATTTAAGTTCATCGATGCACTCTTGTCGTAATAATCCAAGTCGAAAGTTGTGAAAAATTATTGGTCGAAAATGTTCACGAGTTAATTCGATTTTTCTGTCGAGGTAAGTTTTTGATTAGTCGTTTATCGATATCAAACTTGGTTGCACATGAAAAAGTTGTATGGAGCTTTTATCGATAAAAGTCTAAACTTTTTTTAGGAAATAGCCAATTGGTTCTATATGACTAGAAGTGACCTAGGCCAGAAACTTAAATAGCAACCCTCGTATAGATTCTATGAAAATATCGAAGAGCTTTAATAATTTTATTGACTGATTGCAATTGTATTTATATTTTCAGAATTAATATTAAAGTCCATATTCAAGACAAAAGAAGTGATTGTTCTGAGACCAATAAAAAACATGAAAATAAATCACCATTTAGTTCAAAATGTTCGTATGGATTTTCTTCAAATATTGATGGAATAAATGAAAGTACAGGTAAATCTAATTTTGTAGACTGATTGATTGAATAAAATTACATTCAAAATGTTCATATATGTATCGATAATTGTGTTGCGGATATAGCTTGTACTAAATTGAATAATATTTTGTGAGATAAACCGTCTTGTTCCAGTTTTCACTCGAAAGTGAATTCTTTAACGTTGATAAAACTTTAACAATATAAATAAACAATATAAAATTTTATTTTTTGTTAGAGACATTTTATAAAATTTCCATTTTTTCCCAAATAAAAGTTAATTGATATGAGAGAGCCAATTGAGCTGAAGTGTTTGCTTTGAATAATTTGTTGGGTCATTGTATTCCTTAATGCAAGAATAATACTGTATTGTAAGACGGTATTGTTTCCAACAGGAAAGCTTCAACGGTAAATTTAGAGTGTAAAACAGATGCTCAGAATATTGTAAACTTTGACCCCTAAAGTATACATTTCTCAGCGATCAATAAATTGAAGAAGAATTACTTATAAAAAACAGTATTGTAATTTGCATAGCTTTGCTTATTATCATTATGCAATGCATAATATGCATTGTTGTGAACTCCTTTTAATTTTTTTTTACCCGCTACCCATAGGATAGAAGATTATTATAGCTTTGTGCTGGCAGGAGATGCCTCCTTCTACCTGTTACATACATTTCCTGCCGGCACAAAGTTATAATACCCTTCTACCCTATGGGTAGCGGGTATAAATAACAAATCTTATTGCGAAATTAAGAATTGAAAATTGATATTTGTTTGTTATTGATAAGTTACAAATAATTAATTTTCGTTTATAATTTTTTTGCAGATAAAAGAGAAATATTTTTGCCTGGAGATACTGAAGAAATAAATGACTTCTGCCAAAGCTCTAAATATTACTCCCACATGATAGTTTATATTTATATTCCAAATATTAAAATTGTTTTAGAGTAAGTATAAAGTTAAATTATTAAACTTTTTGCGCTATCCATAAGTTAGGAGGATATGAAAATGTAATGTGTAATGAGCTTATAAATTTCAATAACAAAACCATTTCATACGGACTTTAGTTCGCTATTTAATGGGAGGCTTAAATGGGAATTTTTGTGGAACATAAACCATTCTTGATATGCAATTTTGTTTAGCAGTTAAAGGTTAACATATTCTACGCTTTGGGTGGAGGGCATAAAAATATTTTTATACCCGCTACCTATAGGATAGTAGGGTATTATAACTTTGAGCCGACAGGAAACGTATGTAGCATATAGAAGAAGGCATCTCCGATCCGACTCTACAAAGTATATATATTCTTGATCAACAGCCGAGACGATCTAGCCATGTCCGTCTGTCTGTCCGTATGAAACACTGGATCTAAGAGACTATAAGAGATAGAGCTATAATTGTTATGTGTGCACGCAGATCAAGTTTGTTTCCAATTTTTGCCACGCCCACTTCCAACCCCGCAAATCAACAAAAATCAAATAACAAGCATAATTTTAAAGCTAGAGTCAAATTTTGGTATATACAATAATAGCTATAATAATTGTACTTTCTGAAAATTTGTTTGTGATCAGATAAAAATGGTCGAACTTATTAAAGAAATACTTTTGTATGGACAAAAACTACAACTTACTAGGGGTCTTAGTTGCTTTGGCTGGCAATCTGGTTTAATATGCCGCCTATGGCATATTTTGAATGTGGTACTATTTCGATATACCAAATATCCCATTTGGTATATTTCCAATACCTTGTAGTATTTTGGTATATTTTGAGAATAATACCGTAATATTTTGATTCAAAATGGGTAA
This sequence comes from Drosophila albomicans, assembly GCF_009650485.2. Lineage (NCBI taxonomy): Eukaryota > Metazoa > Arthropoda > Insecta > Diptera > Drosophilidae > Drosophila > Drosophila albomicans. Next base: position 57,256 of record NW_026263670.1, read on the forward strand.
CGGGTATCTCACAGTCGAGCACACTCGACTGTAGCTTTCTTACTTGTTAAGTAATAATTAATGCGAAATGAGAGGGTAAAATGTACCATATAATGACAAATATAAAGGTATTCAATAAATTAGCATAGAAAGGCACCGGGACAGGGCTGATTGATGAAGTGTAAAATTCTAATTTGTATTAAAAAAAATTAATTTAATAATATTATATAATTAATAATAATTTAACAATATATCAAATTTTACACTATTTTTATAATTTTTTCTCAAAAAGTTATAACAGTCTGACAAAGTAGGTCGTTATCTACGAAATAAGATTTTTTCTGCTTCTTCGATAGGTCAGAAATTTTGATCTTAGAGGACGACTGTTCCTGTCAACCCCGACACACTAACTGCCTTCGCGTCGATCATGGTTTCGCGTTCAGTGCTGCCATATCCTTTCCCAAAGCTCGAGTTGCCACTCGTTGCCAGCAACCAGTAGTGCCATACTTCACATACATATGTATATGTACATTTACCTATGTATATTAATTATTATAATAAGAGGTCTATTAAAAGTAAACTCATTTTGCTTAGAGGTACCATATTTATATTTTAGTGTTTTTTTAACTTATCTAAGAGGGAAGTCACTACCCAGACAGCTATAAAGCGTTGCTTATATATGTATGTGTATTGAAAAATCGTATGTTTTGTTTAAATGAATGATCGTTGATATTAGGGAAAAAAACTGTATATAGCTTAATTAGGTAATATATATACACACATATATATATGAAATAATATATAAAATATATACACACGCACACATATATATATATATATATATATACATATTTTTTATTTTATTTTTTTTTTCAGATCTAAGGAGCTCTATGAAATAATTTATAATCGTCTAAATGGGGATTTATTCATGTGGGAACCTCGAGTTAATTTGCTTACGAGCACTGACAACAGTAATATAATTCATGACAATATTCCAAAAAGAAAAGGAGATATTCTACAATATTCTAAAAACGTTTATATAAATTTATCAGATGAAAAAGATTCTACCTCGACTGAGAGCTCTATATACGACAAAGCAACATTAAACGAAGTTAATAATATGTTTTCCTTTGAGTTATGTGTTAAAGAAGGAATGTTTATAATGTACCCAGAAATTCCAGAATTTGAAAAAAGTGATCAAACAAGTACAAAAGGAAAACTTCAATTAAATTTAAAAGAGCTGACTTGCTTTTTTGTTACTGGATGTAATAATGATAAAAATCTAAGTTACTTATGTGTTCAAATAAATGAAGCAGATATATTACATTGTGGTGAGTGTATTTTCATTTAAATGATATATTTCTTATTTTTCTTACATATATCATTTATAATTTTTATTTGTATCTCTGGAATTCTTTCTGAAAGAAAAAAATGTAATAAATTTTGCGAAATCGGCAATATGATTAAAAAGTTTAAAAATATACCAAAAATATAGTAAATTATATAAAAAAGTAAAATATATATCGATCTAAAAATTTTGTTTTACTCATTTTGTCAATTAATTATTTAATTTTGCAGTATACTGAATGGACATTCACAAGTGAATATGTCCATTTCGACGTAACTATAGTCATTTCAGATAAATGGTGTATTTGATGAACATTATTTTTATATGAAAAGGTCGTGTACAGAATGACAGCAGAAATAAGTGGTGCTAGAGTTTGTCGAAACCATATCTCAACTGTCATTAGCTGTTTGTCATCTGTTTTGAAATAACTTACACAAATTTTTACATTTTTCTACTAAATTGAGTCGACACGTTCCTAAAAAACCATCTTAACAACTTATAAACTGTAACGAAAAGGAGTTTTCTCTATTGTGGCCCCCAAGGCGCATTTGGATGTGAACGCGAACGCTTTATGCTATGCATCAAAATAAAATTGTATTTCTTAGCATACGATAAAGTTATCAATATTGTATTGACCGTTCAAGTAGTTGTATGTCGATTTTGAGTTAGTGAGTAAATAAATCAAATCTAAATAGATAGAAATTTACAAAATTGACTAAAACATTGGATATTTCATATAAAAATAATAAATCTATTTTTTTTTTTACATTTTTTTTTATCATTTTAGGTCAAATAATTGAAGAATATTCATCAGTTTGGAGTGACGGTCTTGATGAAAATCTGAAACGCATTATTTTTAAAAATTCCAGGGACTGCAATAAAATAAATAATCGTCACGAAATGATATCTGTTGTCGCTGAATTGAAAAAACATCCGGTTAACCGTTTAAAGGTAAATTTTAAGTTTCAATTGTATTATATAAATGTACATATGTTTCTTATATAAAGGTAAGAAAGCTACAATCATGTGTGCTCGACTGTGAGATACCAATTTTAATAAGAGCAAAACCGATCTGTATTTATATACCACAAAAACACTAAAAATATGCCAAAGCCTATGTTATGCATAGACTGCAAAATATACAAGATTGTCAGCCAAAACAACTAAGACCAGACCTTTAAAAGTAGGCATTTTGGAACAAACAAAAGTATATTTTCAATCACTTCGACATCTGTTTGATCGCAACAAAATTTTCGGCAATCGTAAATACTATAGTTACTCGTATTATTGTTTATACTTCTGTCGATTTGCGGGGGAAAGTTGAAACAAATTTGATTGGTGTGCAAACCTAACAACTGCTACTGAAAAAAAATTAGATTAATGTTCAACATTATATGTACTTTTTAGGATGGGAGATGTCTCCATCTGCCTGTTACATACATTTCCTGCCGGTACAAAGTTATAATACACTTCTACCCTATTGGTATTGGGTATAAAAATATGCTATAATTCTTGTATGTATTGTATTAGAATATTCCGGTGACTATTAAGACCCCATTGCAGTATTGAATTTTTGCCATATAAAATAAATTCTTCAATTTTTAACTGATCGTAACCAAAAATTATAAAGGAATCATAAATACTATAGTTATTATTATTTTTACCAAAAATCTCAGCTCTAGCTTAAAAATTAAGCTTAATTGATTTTGTTTCATTTTGCGGGGGAGAAAAACTCGATTTCATCTTTTATAGTCTCTAAGAATCAGTTTTAAACTGACGGACGGACACTCAATATGGCCATACCATACCAGCTATTAACGCTGAATATATATATATATATATATATACACATATATATAATACAACCTTTCATATATTTTTAGTATTTTGTGGTATTTTAATTCGGTATATTTTAAAATGGATATCGGGTGTTTCAGAGTCGAGCACTTTCAACTGTAGCTTTCGAATTTGTTAAGAATTTTAAAAAATTGTAGATGCCGTAGATAAAAGTGCAATAAGAAGGTTAATTTTGAAAATAAAAATTAGTGAAGTATTAATTCACATTAATTAATATGACAGTCTCATATCAAATCTCATTTAGAATAATCTGTGATAGTTCATTCATGTTATTAGTGAGTTTGAGCAAATGGTGACCATTGATTTTAATAAGGGAACAATTAAACTGTCTTTTCCATTAACGTTGAAATAATTGTCTAAATAATTATATTTTTATTGTACCATAAATAAATAAACCTATTTAAATATTTAAGCAAAATTTTAAAGCTAATGCTTGAAATTTGGTGAATTAAAATTACTCTGCTACTCGACCAAGGCAGTAACAGAATTTGCAGAGCAACTGAAGCATAATGACGTTTAGTTTTATCAATATTGGCAGTACCAGTATTGCTGTGATGCTCTTCTTTTTCAAATATTTACAATAGAAAGAGCATCAGTTTGTTTGAATATATTGAAATTGCTTTACAACCTGATATCTCGAACTTTTTGTTTTGTTTCGCACCCGAAATTTTCAGTGAAGTTATTGAAGTAATGAAAATATCGATACATTGCCGATACAAATAGCATACATTTTTAATATTTCAGATGTCAATCTCAAATCTGAAATCTGAAAATTAAACAAAACGATATAAAAAAAAAATTCAACTGCCCGCTGTTTTCAAATGTTTCCCACAATCACAAGTCAAACCAAGTAAGAAAGCTAAAGTCGTGTGTGCTTGACTGTGAAATGTTCGCTTCTCATTTTCAATAAAACAAAACACTGCGGTATTTTTCTTAAAATATACCGAATTAATATATCAATAATAGAGAGTGCCTTATATAAAACAATATTCGGTATATGGATATTCTAATACTATATATACTATATACTTTTGAGTACAACATATCCCATATTCTCATACAAAGCAACTCAGACCAGCCTACAACAGCCGATTTTTGTGTGACCTTAGAAATGTAATAATAATTTACTTTTTCTATTCAACAGCGAACTAAGCTAGCATTTGGTATAAATGGAGCTATATTATTGCATTTGCCCGCAAAAGCAGCTTTCAACTGGATTTATCAATTAATAGATTTCGTTAATATAGCAGTAAGTATCGTTGTTCATCTAGGCATAAATCTATATATATAGATATATTTAATATGTTATCCCGATAAAGATATTTTGCATAAATTTGATAACATCATTTGATCAAGCTATATGAATGAATTTCTCGGAATTCGCACTGTTCTGTTTTAAACTATAAATAATTCATTCTAAGGTGAGATTGCCAGCTAAATTAAATTTGCAAATAAATGCTATTTATTTTGTCAACATCCACAACATTTATAAAGGCGATTTTACCAACGATTGCAAGACTAAATGTGAAATGAAAGTGGTAAAAAACAAGAATTAAGAATGACGCAGTCGAGTATGCTTGACTGTAAGATACCCAAGATACCATTAAAAAAAAAAAATACTGTGAAATATTATTCTTAAATTGTATGAAATAATAAATAATATACCGAGAAATTTGTATAATATACCGAAAGCTAAGTTTGGTACACATATGTATGTATCAATGAACTAATACTAATAATACCATTTTCAAGAATCATAAAAACTAACGAATCATGAAAACGGCCGACACCATACTTTTGGTGGAATGAAAGAGCAAGTTAAAAATACTTGTAAAATGAAACGGATGGCATTAAATTTGTTGAAGTTGGGTAAAATTGGACAGACATACTAAAGTCATTTTTTCGCGTTGTATATAATATTTTGTATATAATATATTCAATGTAGTAGTACGGTATACTAAATATGGTCTTTGTCATATTTTAGTATTTTTTTTTAAAAATTTTAATTGGGTATACTTTAAAAATAATACGTTGTATTGATTTTCGACTATAGCTTTCCTACTTGCCTCGTATTTGTTCGCAGAAATAATAACACAATGTGGGTGTGAATAAATTCTGTGAAACAGAGATATAGATACTTTTCTAATGCTTATTTTAGAATACAGTTTTATGAACGCAGTAGTCTGCATATGTACGTATATTATATATGTATATATTTTCCTAGCGATAAGTTTTAATATTAAAATTAAATGGCACAATTAAAACAATTTTTTTTTAGGACTTTCCCATCGAAGAGTATCAACCATATGCAGTTGTCTCAGAAATACAAGGCCATATATGGAATTTTGCAATTGACTATAGGTGAGATTTTTTCGTCATTATCACAAAAGGGTTGGTAGTGAAAAGAATGTAATATCTATATTGGACGCCAATGTACATAGTATGCACTAACTTAGTCACTAAGTAATTGTAAATTAAGTAAGTTAGTATTTAAGTTAAAATATTATTTTACATGTAACCACAAACGCCGAATACTTGTCATATAGTAGAACATTAATTAGCCACTCTCAGACAGGGTGGTCTATTTATACTCGCTACCCATAGGGTAGAAGGGTATTATAACTTTGTGCCGGCAGAAAATGTATTTAACAGGTAGAAGGAGGCATCTCCGACCGCATAAGGTATATATATTCTTGATCATAGTCAACAGCCGAGACGATCTAGCCATGTCCTTATGAAACACTTCGACAGCATTTGTTATGTTTGCACGCAGATCAAGTTTGTTTAAAATTTTTGGCACGGTCAAAAGGTATTGAAGAAATATTGTAGCGTCTATTTTGAATGTGGCACTATATCGATATAACAAATATACCGTTCGGTATATTTTTAGTATTTTTGTAGTATTTTCGATATATTTTTAAATATATTTTGCTTTTATTCAAAATGGGTAGCGGGTATCTCACAGTCGAGAAGATAAAGAAGAGAATAGGCTCAAATTGTTATATGAGCCGGCCCTTGCAAATGAAACAAGGGACAGAGGTTTATGCCAACGCTTCACAGAGGGGCAAGTCGATGGTGACACTAGCGCTAGGTAGAACCTAAATTATTATGGTACATTAATTTGAAGGCGACATATTTCATTTTACCAGACCGGAAGATGAACAGATGAACAAATTTCCTTTCATACCTACTATTAGAGTATCATATGAATGTAAGTTGCTCAACACAAGTTTTCAAAATGATGATAGACAGAAAAAATGGCTTTTGCAAGCTGCTCAGTATTTCTGAAGATTTCATGACATCAATGAAGAACGCTATGCAGATGTGCAGGGCTCTCCCAAGAGGGTCGTTCAATAACAATGGTAGAGAAGTCAATTGTGTTACAAATGGAAGAAAGGTATTGGCTCATTTTGTTACTAGTCAAGCTACGGCACTACTATCAGTACCGGAATCCAAGGTTGGAAAGCGCGCATTAAGAAATCCAAAGTGAGCATATTCTACAAGGCTCGTAAATAGAAACTAGTTGCTACGCATTGTCCAGACAACTGCTTAATGCCAAGCAACGCAAAAAACAGACACTTGCAATGATACATGAAAAGGTGGTGCAGGCATTTCCTTGCACTAAGTTTTGGTACGTGCAAGGAAAACTGCGTTACTGAACAAAACCTTTCGAGAAAACAGAACAGAAAAAACTTACGCCTATGTGGGAATAGCTAACCTAAAAGCGAACCTAGGGACCACGGTTCTCATTAAAAAATAGAATACATGCCACTAATGAAGAAAACGGTCGTTCTTGTGAATTCTAATGACGTGTTTCCACTGTCGCTTTGTTTGTTTAGTTGGAAGGCTCCACCAACACCTCCATATGGGCCATATGTCCAACTCATCCGTAAATGTTCTCCAATCTGTTAGTATACATTGTTGTTCATGCACTCAAATCAAGTTCGTTTTTTTAATTTTCGTCATGACCAAATAGAAAGGAATCGAACAGAAAGCGTGATTTTGTAACAGTATATAGTAGATTTTAAATACATACAAAAACAAGTAAGAAAGCTTCAGTCGACTGTGAGATACCCGCTACCCATATTGAATCAAAGAAATATATTTTGCGGTATTTTTCTCAAAAATACCGATTATACTGCAAAAATACTAAAAATATACCAAGGTATATTTGGTACATCGATATAGTACCGCATTCAAAATATACCATAGACGGCACAATATACCAGATTGTCAGCCAAACCAACTAAGACTCCTAGTAAGTAGGCGTTGTTGCCCATACAAAAGTATTTTCAGGAATCATAACTACTATAGTAATTATTGTATATATAAAAATTCTCTAGCTTTAAAATTACGCTTGTTATTCGATTTTATTGATTTGCGGGGGCGGAAGTGGGCGTGGCAAAATTTGAAACAAACTTGAACTGCGTGCAAACATAACAAATGCTGTCGAAAAAAATTATAACTCTATCTCTTATAGTCTCTGAGATCCAGTTTTTCATACGGACGGACGGACAGACACACAGGCAGGCACACAGACGGACATGGTTAGATCGTCCCGGCTGTTGACGCTTATCAAGAATATATATACTTTATAGGGTCGGAGATGCCTCCTTCTACCTGTTACATACATTTCCTGCCGGCACAAAATTATAATACCCTTCTACCCTATGGGTAGTGGGTATGAAAATCAGCGAAAAAAAACTTGTATGGGAAAATACGGCGGCTGTAACCGGCTTTTAGTTACTATTAACATGCATTGTTTCATTATTAATCCTCTTATAATTAGGTTTGTCTGTAGATAGATCACATTATTCCCTGTCATCCATAAGAGCTTCGAATTACTCTTAATGGACATTATCATAGATGTACGCATCGGAGAAACCCCTTCTCTTGAGTGTAAGACCGGGCCAAGATCAACGGACCTCTATCTCTAGACTTGCCAATTCTCCCCAACTGAACATAACCGACAGTCAAAGTGTTCTTAGCCTTCCGCAGCTTTATCTTCTGATTGAACACAATGAATGTTACTAGCTAGGAATCTCTGGATTGTTGACCGCAACCCTTTTTCAATCACAATTGCTGAATAAGCAAATTTTAAATAGATTAGAGTTAGTTCTGAATAAAGCTCCAAATCGATCATCCCGTTATTGGAATTATTGAGATAGAGTTTTAAATTTTATAATAACAATTTTTATGAATCACGCAAATCATACATACCTTCCATAACAACTTCCGTCCCAGTAAAAATTGAATAGTCAGCGTAAGCCAAAGATTTAGTAGACTGTAAAATATATTATTAGCGGGATTTATGTTAGTGCAATACATATATGTTTAATTCGTTTGGTGGGTGGGGTGGCATCGATAGGTACAAACACTTTGTTTTAGATTTCAAAAATTTGTTTTCCTTTGATGGTTGCCATTGGCAGGCCGCTGGTGCCCGGCAACAGGCCAGGCTGAATGATGTGAGAATGCACATCTGCACCGAGCACCAAGTCTTCGAGGGGAGAGCCAAGTCGAGGGTCAACGACGGATATCCGAGGTCAGGGAGCAGATGATTGCCGTCCAGACACCCTCCGCACCAATGATTCGGCTGGTCAGAGTACACGGCTCAATCATCATCTGCATCCTGATAGTTTTGCACCCGGTTTCTAGCAGAATATTTATATTGGGGAGAATTGTCATTGCTGCAGCAGTGACATCAGAGAATTTTCCAGTGCCCCTTATGTGATAGCTGTTGAGAGGGCTGAAGGCGCTCGAAAGGTGAGAGCCAGCAGGACGGTGATACGGTCGAAATGTAGACCGCACGCGTTTGCTTGTGTCCGCTGCGCTAGCGTCCTCGGTGCCCGCCGTGAGCCTTCTTGGAGTAAAGATCGAAGGGCGAGTGGGAGCGGGACCGTGATACGGCCGGAAAGGTTCACGGGTGGCCGCTCCGCTGCCGTCCTCGGTGCTCATCGCGTGCGTGTGGTCTCGGTTGCAGATCCGTCAGGTTGCAGCAGGAATACCCTGCCTGCAGACTCTTCTCTCAAGATTGCTGTCCTCAATCGGGAGCAAAACTAATTTTGATGTAAGCACGTCCACGACGTGGACCTTTTGTCCATGCCAGAACATGTGGCCATCACGCGACCCATATGCCGTTGGTAGGAATATTGTATTCCTTCACGATGACCATGTCGCCGGTCCGCAGATTTGGTGTGGGGGATGGCCATTTGGTCCGCTTGTGAAGCTTCTTAGTGTGCTCGTCTTTCCAGAGGAGAGAAAGTTGGTGCTGAAAAACCTTTAGGCTATGCCAGCGGTTGAAGATGGATGCGACGGGTTTCGCGATTGCTGGACAGTGGACCGCATATTATGAAGTCACAAGGAATCAAAGTCACTGAAGGTTTGAAGGATGGCGTGGCATTGTAGAAGAGTGACCTAAATTTCATCGTGCCCGCTTTCCATAATGCGCCCATATTTGGGGCGCCCGAAAGATTGAAATGCCAGGATAGGCCTTGATAGTCAGGTTTAGACACAATTCATTCTCGTATCGTTTCCAGAAACTCTCGAAATCTGCTTAGTCGCTTTAACGAAGGACTTTCCGTTGTCAGAATACATCTGATGCGGATATCCACGTTGGGTCACAAAACGGGAGAAGGCAAACTAAAAATTTTTCGATGAGGTTCAAATGTATTGCCTTCGTGCTGAAGCATACGAAGATGCAGACGTAATGTTAAAAGATCCAGCGAAATCGATCGGTGTGAGTAAAAAAAACCCGTAAAGGAGTTGTGACGTGGGCAGGTCACCCATCATTTGAATTTTCAATCTTTTTTTGAAAATCATGTAGGCCATACATGCGTGGATGGCTTTGATGAGAACCTTTGACCAACCAATTTGTTTGGCCCTACGCAAGGATATGCGATGGGTGAATCGGACCAACAGGCGAGCACACGACGAAAAATATGCTTTCATTGTAGCTCAAGGAATTGGACTCTTTTCCGTGACCGCACGTCTCCTTGCCGTCAATAAATGGATTCATGTCTCGTTCAGTTTCTGGCAACTCAATCAGTGCTACTCGGTTGGAAAGTCTTTGCATAGCGACATGACGATTAGTCGCTTTTGAACTTAGGAGAGTTCGTTTGAGCTGATCTGAATGGAGCTTGGAGTGGCCAGTTTCCGACTCCCATCGATGAAGTGAATGAAAGTCCGAGAACCTGCTGAAAAGGTCTTCAAACTATGGTAAGCACTTAATACGGTGCTCAGGTAGAGTCTCCGGAATGGGATCTGCAGGGTTTTGTTCGGATCGAACCTGGAACCAATTTATGATTTGCCTTATCTTGGAAATACGGTTGACAATGGTAGAGCCGAGAGTTTACGAAGAGTGACTGCCACGAGTTCAGTCAGAAGAACTGCACCTCATAGTTCTAATGTAGGGATGAAAAAACGCTTGACCGGGGCTACCCTGGTCTTGGCTGTGAGGAGGTGCGTGGCAACGCACTGTCTCAATACGGAATACATAGAAGCCGCGGTATTGCTGAAATTGCAACCACCAAGAGCCGCTGATGTTATTTATTGCAGGAGAGCTCTCGAGGTATTCCTTCCATTTGCCTAGAATATCTAGTGGCAAAGGTTTGTCCCACTGGAGAGTCTTTAGACAGATCTCATACATGAAGAACTTGACTTGGATGACAAAGGGGTCTAGCCACTCGGCTGGGTCGAACAGCTTGACAATCTGGAAGAGAAATTCCTTCTTTGTATTGGAATTTTGCTGACGCCAAGCATTTAAGTCGCAGGAATAGCGTGTCCCGGAGTGGCTTTTATTTTATCCATGACGATGTACTACTACAAGACGGAGTTCTACTGGAATTTTAGGTCTGCGTTTCTGGAAAAAACAGTTTTAATTTTTTAGAAATTGAGAGAATTTATTTTGAATGACCCAAATCAATGCAATCGGGTGTTTGGAACGGAAAGGTCACAAGATATGAGTGAAGTTCTCCTCACAATCGGAGTCCTACTCTTTCAACAGCTCTACCGGAATATTCCTTCTAAAAACCAGAAAAAAGCTTTTCGAGGATCTTGCGTTCGCACTCGGACACTCTCGTTTAGAAAGTGAATAAGGAACTTGGCACACTCTGTAAGATGGGGCCGTTGAGAATCCGGACAATCTTGCCACAAATATTCAGTCGGGAGCTACTAAGGAAGATGGAAGGAAGGAGATCCACGCCGATGAGAATATCGATCTGCGCGCTTATGTAAAAGTACGGAACGTCGAAAGCTGATGCTTCAATATGGAGTCTCGGCTTTGTTTGAAAGCCAATGCTGAAGTACCATAACTTCTGTGTTTGCGCAGCAACCGCCTGGTTAAGATCGGAGATTTGAGCTTGCACGGGTCAGAAAGTCAACTTGGTGCGCTAGAGTAATAGCTCAGAAATGAACTTAGCCTCGGACCCTGTGACGATTCTAACTGACATCCTTTAATGATCGCCGTGCCGAGGAGAACACTCTGTGTATTCACAGAGAAATCGATTTCTACGTTTATGAACGATTGATTTGTATATTCGGATTTGGACTTGGATTGGGGGTTGCACAGGCACTAATCTGACTAGTATCACAGCGATGTAGCTGAGTGTTATGGGGCCCTTTGGACGTGAAGCTATTATGTGCGTTAGTGCACACTCGGAGCTGGCTGACTACTATTGTGAGAGTATGAGTTTGGGAAGCTTGGACGAGCATAGAGACATATAGATGCAGTCTGCGAGTGCACTGCAGCTCCTTAATCGCTGCCCCGGGCTCTTGTGAAACCGCGAAGCCGACGTGACGCCTTTATTTGTGAGCGGAAGCTTCACAATGATCTTATTGGCCTCTCCTGCGGTCTTGGAGTTGAAATGGAAAAATTTTTAGACTGCCGTCAACCTAAGATTGTTGATACTTTGGTAATTTGTCCCTTTACACGGACGAGAGTCCGCTCATAAACTGAATAACAGTGGTCGAATTTGGCTTCCATGGTCTCTACGGTCGCCGTCCCAAATTTGTGCATTAGCGCATGTGGCATAAGTGGCCTCGACATTATCCCAGAGATTTTGCAACTGGTCACGACGAATTCCATATGTTGTCGTTCTTGGATGCAGGTTCTTTGGCCTGACTCTCAAACCGGACTAACATATCCGAAACGGTGATGAAATTTTGCTTGGAAGGCTCGAGTGGCTGCCTCACTACGCTGAGCACTTGCAGCCTTTGAAGCGGAAGCGTCGCTGTGGTGAGTGGCAAGTCGTCTTGGCAAGGAAGGAGTTTTTACAAACGAAGTAGCAGGCGGAGTCAAAACAAAGAGTAGATGGGCAAAGGCCAAGTAGCGGAAAGTTTGACAGTTTCATAAAATAGTGATAGAGACTCAAAAGAAAGAAACCGTACACACTAAAGTTTTGTGTAGCGTAAACCGTTCTTGTAGTGCACTTGCGCAAGGAATAGAATCTGTGAATGCGCAGTTTATGTGGTAAAAAAAAATTTATTATATGTATATAGTTAAAATTTACTAAAAATTAGTAAAGAAAAATTGTATTTTCTTTAGAATTATTGTGTAATTTGCAAATCATTTGTAGCATGTGTTGTTAGATTGTGTACTGGAACAAAAATTTAACAAAAAAATGACAGTAAATAAAACAAGTAAAGAAAAGCATAAATTTATAAAAAAAAAAAAAATGAGAAAACAAAAAAGAAATTTTTGATTATTTTTTTTTTTTGATAAATTTTTTTTTTTAATCATTTTTGCACTTTGCAAGAAAATACTCTTAATGTTCAGGCATACAATTTGCTATGTACTTTAACACCCCTGACAAAATCGATTACCTCTTCGCTCGGTGTATATTGCATTTGCAGCGCCGTGTGTTGCATGTTTGACTAATGGTCAATCTAATGTCAGGTAGGTTTTTTCATACATTTTTTTTTTCTTTAAAAACAAAAAATATCCAAGAACTCAAACAACATTGGTATAATATTGATAAACATTGGAATAAATAAGAAATAAAAGTGCTCAGAACCATTAAATGCGAAATTCAACACAAAGTTTGATTTTAGAAAATTATGATTAGATATCTCTGATAGGGATTGAGTTGAATCCGAAAATGATGAAACTCATTTGTTTGAACGTTGATGTAGAAGTATGCACGTTCAAGTTCAAGCGATACCAAACAAATCCTTGTTACGCGCGGAACCCAATTGACAAACAATACCCAGATCATCAAAGTTTACATAGGTACCCGTTGCCGTATTAAAACTCTCGGTAGATAATTTATGAACAATGTGGAGATAAAACGCCGAGATGACTACGCTGAGGAACTCCATAAGTATCTCGTAAATAATAAGAAACAAACAAACATTTTAAGTTCTTTTAAAATAGTAACTTGATATTCAGCATAACAAATTGTTTGGGAATCCAATAAGGTTAAGCTTATATAACAAAAGGGAATGGTCATAAGCATTTAAGGCCTAATCGAAGTTTTAGCTCAGCAGCTGATAGATTAATTTTATTAGGTCAGAAAACTTCTGCACAAAGTATAGAGAAGTTTTGTAATTTAAAAATCATTAAAATACTGTAGACCAACGCTTAATTTACCCCAGTACGCAACAAAAAAAAAACCGATTAGCTATGTTATAGTCGAGATATAAAGGTCAAAGTTGGGCCTTGGAGCTAAAAGGATACATATGAAAATCATACTCGTACCTACCTAACTCAATATATTCAAGATGTTTTGCATTTTTTTTTAAAGACAAACAGCTACGTTACACTTATTGCAATTAAGATTTCTGTGTACACAATGAGAATCGGCAGACGGTAAACATAACATTACATCTTCTGCATACCTTAACACACGAGTGAAACTTATAGCTGATGGAAGATCAATAATAAACAAAGTAAAAAACAAGGGACCAAGGTAGCTGTCTTGAAGAACCCCGGAATTGCTCCCAGCTGATCTGAGACAAAGCCGTTGAAATACACTTTCTGGGTTCTAAAGCTTAAACATCCAATTAAAATCCAAACTATTAGGTTCTTTGGAAATCCCATTAGGTCGAGTTTATGTAAAAGAGAGCAATTAGAAAAATCTAATCTTTTGCTGAAATCTTGTACTGTTATTAATTATTCAACAAGTTTCTTTCTGATCTAGACAGAATTATGTAGTCTAATTCACAAACAAAGCACAACTGTAATTGACGCCGCAGAGAAAAAGTCATGATCATTCCAAGAAATAATGAACGAAAAGTTATCACTTGAGGTCCAAGTAGATGCAGGCTAGTAAATAGTTGATGGTAGTTTAATCTGTCGCAAAATTTGTCACACCTATTTTTACTATAAAACTAGTTGTAATTGACTTGCGTGCTTGGAACTGCTCACGTACACCTTTTGACCATCCATATCATAATTACTAATGCAGTGAAAATGCACACGTTTTTAGGGCGTCTCCATTGCTATACCCCGATGAAAACCTAAAGTCTGGAAGAACATCAACATTAAGTTCAAAATGTAATTTCATGAGATTATTACTATGAAGCGATATTCTATAATGTCATAATTTCATTTAATACATGTTTTAATATGTCAATGTTTTTTGTCAATTGAAATTACGCCCAAGTAGCAAACGTTTTCATAGAATATATACGCAAGACGGTGAACCTATACACCGACAACACTGTTGTCGATACTCCACTCCACTACAAAAACACCATAATTTAGGTAAAAAAAAATATTTTATGGTAGGGGCGGCGCAGAAAATTTTTGAAGGATATACAATTATGTGTAAGAATAGTAATATAAAATACAAATCATAAAGACACATGAAAAAAAATCAATATTAAACAAAGCATGATAAACAAGTAAGAAAGCTACAGTCGCGTGTACTCGTCTGTGAGATACCCGCTACCGCTACCCATTTTAAATAAAAGTAATATATTTTGCGGTATTATTCTCAAAATATACCAAATATACTGCAAAATACTAAAAATATACCAAATGGTATATGTGGTATGTCGGTGTAGTACCGCATTCAAAATATACCTTAGACGGCACAACATACCAGATTGTCAGTAAAAGCAACTAACCCCCTTAGTAAGTAGGCGTTTTTGCCCATACAAAAGTATTTGTTTAATAACTTCAAAAATTCCAACCAAATTCTCAGGAATCATAACTACTATAGTTATTATTGTACATACCAAAATTCTAGCTTTAAAATTTCGCTTGTTATTCGATTTTTTTGATTTGCGGGGGCGGAAGTGTTCGTGCCAAAAATTTGAAACAAACTTATCTCTGAGATCTAGGTGTTCATACGGACAGACGGACAGACACACAGACGGACAGACGGACATGGCTAGATCGTCTATAGGTCCTAGTAGGGTATAATAACTTTGTGCCGGCAGGAAATGTATGTAACAGGTAGAAGGAGGCATTTCCGACCCTATAAAGTATTTATGTATGTTCTTGATCATCGTTAACAGCAAAGACAATCTAGTCTTTCCGTACGATTTTAGAGACTCTAAGAGATAGAGCAATAATTTTTCTTCGACAGCATTTTTTATGTTTGCACGCAGATCAAGTTTGTTTGTTTTTGCCACGCCCACTTCCGCCCCCGCAAATCAACAAAAATCGAACAAGCGTAATTTTAGAGCTAGAGTTTTGGCTAAATTAGCTAAAAATTGTCGAAAAGTTATTAAAGAAATACTTTTGTATGAGCAAAAACGACTACTTCCTAGGGGTCTTAGTTGCTTTGGCTGCCAATTTGGTATATTTTGAACTCTATAGTATATCTTGATTGTAGTACCACATCAATATATCACATATACCATTTTTAAAAGTATTTTTTTTGGTT
Source organism: Drosophila albomicans (assembly GCF_009650485.2). Classification (NCBI taxonomy): domain Eukaryota; kingdom Metazoa; phylum Arthropoda; class Insecta; order Diptera; family Drosophilidae; genus Drosophila; species Drosophila albomicans. The sequence goes on from NW_026263670.1 coordinate 73,270, forward strand.
TATTATTTATTACCGCAATATTTTGCTTTTATTCAAAATGGGTACAGTCGAGTACAATCCACTGTAACTTTCTTACTTGTTTCAAGTTATTGCCACGCACACTTCTATCCCCATAAATCGATTAAAATTGAATAACAATTACGTAATTTTAAAGCTAGAGTCGATTTTTGGCACAATATAACTTAAGTACTTATGATTCCTGAAAATTTATTTGCAGTCGGAAAGTGGGGGTTATTTAAGAAATACCGAGGTATGGCTAAAAACACGTAATGCAATGGCGGTGGTACGTGCTTTGGCTGACAATCTGGTATATTTTGTACTTTATTGTATATTTAGAGTGTAGTACTATATTGATGTCATAAAAATAGTCTTTGGTATAGTATATTAATTTGGTATATTTGCAGAATGTTACCGCCTCATTTTGGTTTTATTCAAAATAGTTGGGGGTATATTTAAGTAGAGCCCACTCGACTGGCTGATCTGAAGGATCACAAGTCCGCCATTTTATGGCAAAGGAGTCCAGCTTGGCTCCCTCCTATAGGACATCCACTCGTTTTGGTGACGGTCAGCCTAAGAATATTTTTGGGCCATCCTAGCATTTCGGGATTTTGACACCAAATCGTACCTTCGAAGGTAGACATTAAGCTGTCTGGTGCGTTTCCATCCTGACAAACACTGCGTCGACGAGCTTGCCATAGGACAAGTGCAGCCGCTCTACGGACATTTTTCCGTCCCACCTGTCGATGAGACCAAAGACCAGATGCCGCCTTGCACTTCCAGTAAAAGTTGCGGTTCATGTGCTCGCTGTCTCTTGATCCCTGGAGCCCCTTGCTATGAACTCTCAGCAGACCGTTGGTGCTTGGTTGCCATGGACTCCATTTTTGGGTTGAGTTGTCAGCCACTTTGTGTTTGGCCGTTTTCTTTATGCCCAAAGAGCCCCGCTGCTTTCACCGACGTTAGGCCTGTCATGCCAGTCGGATTTTAAGTGTTTATATGCTCCATACTAGCATACTTGTTACCATTAGACAAGAAGGAAATCCCTTTATCAGTATCTCGAGTTCCCACGACATCGGCGCGTAGTAGATCTGCTACTTTGATGTCTTGCAGACCCTAACCAGCCGGCAGGATTCAGTAGATGGTTTTGATGGTAGCAACATACCTCCGCGCGACATATCTCCGCCGAACTTAAAACGACATACATATGTGCGCGCGGAGATATGACGTTTTAAACCATCATATCTCCATCGCCTATAATAGTCATATCTCCGCGTAGATATGTATGTTGTTTTGTGTTCGGCGGAGAAATGTCGCTTTAAAAGCGACATAAGTCTCCGCGGAGATATGACGTTTTAAAAACAACATAGATCCGCCAAAAAAAAAAACGGCAAATTTCCGCTCGAAAATTTTACCGAGCGGAGATATGTCGGCAGAGATATGCCGCTATGTCGGTTTTGATATACGGCTAAAGAATAAAATTGTTTTTAAAAATTGATAGTTTTTATTTTTTAATTCTAGGCCAAAGCATTTTCCTTATCGGGCGTCTCTGGACATTAGTTATGGCTCGTTAAGTAGTAACATTACATATCCCATGACAGGATGTACCTTACGGGTAATGACTGAGGATTGCATCCTGTCTATAGGACCTGCAGTAAGTAAATATTATATTATTATTAATATAATCAATTAAGTTCGTTCTTTTTTTCCGACGATTTTAAACAAAAGATGATTTAGACTTTAAAATACGACTTAAATTTCTTAATAGTTTATTTAAATTTGTTTTATATTAAATCCAATGTTCGTTACTAATCATATTAATAGTGTTTTTTATGCTTCACAAATGAGACTCAAATGTTGTGAATGTTTCAGACATCCCATAATTTTTGCAGTCATTGAAAAAATACTTAAATGGATATATTTCACACTAGAAACTCAAGAGTCGTCATAAATATGCGAATAGTTTAACAAATATCCAAGTCAAAAAATGAATGTTGATACATAGATAAATGAATTATCAACTCGACACGATGAAAGTGTCTACTCTAACTTCTTCAATCGCTTATATATACAATTTGGTATATTTTGAGAATAATATCTCACAATCGAGCTGACTATACTCTAGCTTTCTTACATGTTTTAATAACCACTCAATTCCACTAAATTTCTTGATATCTCGATGAGTTCCAACGCAATTATTTTCGTGTTCGCAATCGTCGTATGTATGTTATGTGCTGTTCCCTGCAATGACAAGGCAATGAACAATACGTAAAAAAGCTAGAGTGCTCGATTGTGAGACACCCAAAGACCGTTTTTATTGAAATTGATTTCAATGTTTATTTTTAGTATATAATATTTATCAATTTATTTATTTTTAAAGTAAAAAGCTTCTTTAATGTAACTTTCGCATAACAATTTATATTTTATTTTTTAATATTTAGGAGAATGGCTATAAGGATTGTTTCAACAATAATTTGTTGGCAGTCTTAAATGTTGGACTCATTAATATTTCAATATTTCTTAATGATCAGAACACGTTATACCCGAAAATAAATTTACGATCTTCAATTCACGATGTGCATTTAAAAACTTGTTTTGATTCTGCGAATGCATTGGCTCAACTTATTGCATATATAGCAAATGATAAAGACTTAATATCAACAGAACAAAATATGGACAAAAATAAAAGTGATAATTATCAATCAAAAAGTTCTGACTCTAAAGGCGATAGAACGTGCCAACATATAAATACGCTTATGGCAGACGCTGTCAAAGACGTCGAATCTAATCTTTCAACACATACTTCTTCTATGGAAAAATATAGAAAACATATGCTTTTAGAAGATGATGCGAGCCTGAAAACCAGTTCCTGCTCATGCTTTAGTAATTCCGATGAAGGCAACATTTTAAAATTGGAGTCTAACCGACTTTTAAAACCCTGTAATCAAGACAATTTAGAAAAATCTTTACCGCAAATTGAGTCTGAACTGGGGACAGCAACTTTCATGCATAAATCAACAGTGGAGGAGAAAGATTTCCACGTTATTCGTGAGGATGAACTTTTTTTTATGGTAAGTTTTCTATTGCCATTTGACTGCCAACAGTGAATGCGTCAGTAATATCGAACACCTCAAATCGAATACCATTAATGTTGGGAAACAAATTTATTTAGGATAATTTTGGAGTTGACGAAGTTTTTGTCTCTGAAGATCCTCTCCGAATCGTAGACAATCACTTCAGTATGCCACATGAAAAAGTTGACCTCCTTCGATCACCTATAAGTTTTCCTATTTCGGAAGAAAGCTATACCTTGTGTGAAATGACATTTACGTGGCATCTATTTGGAGGCAAGGACTTTCCAGACCCAGAAATTAAATCTACAAAACAGTAAGTATTTTTTTCTGTGTACAGGTAAATAAGGTAAATAAATAGTCTGGCAATGAATCATAATTTGTATATTATTTCTTAATTGGACTTTGACGTACATATCTAATATTATATTTGTATATGTATGTGTATAAAATTCGTTTATTCAAGTACAACAATCCTCGAGTGATTTTATACCCGCTTGCCTTAGGATAGAAGGGTATTAGTATATAATTTTCTGCCTGCAGGAAATGTATGTGACAAGGAGAAGGAGCATCTCAGATCCCATAAAGTACATATCAAAAACGCACGGGTATACACACTCAACCGGTGCACCTGTTATTCATGTGCTTTTTTGAAACATTTGTACTCATGAGTATGATTATCAAAAAATACACTTACTCAAAATGAAACCATCCATTTGTCAAAGTAGAAACTCGCCAAAATCATTCATAGCCATAAAATCTAATCAAGAACCGCAGAGAGAAACTATCAAGTGTTTGTGAAAATACTCTGGTAAAATGATCTGGTGGCGAAAAGGCAAAGGCAAGAAAGGCATAAGTATGACAAGCACACACACTCGCAGTGTCCACACGATTTCGAGTGTGTGTGTATCTCTTACTCTGTTTGTGAGTGGTGAGAAGCACAAGCACACAAAAAATTTATGGGTGATGAATGTCGAAATTTGCACCCTTGACGATGTCTGGTGCATGTATTCTTGATCAGCGTCAACAGTCGAGACGATCTAGCTATGTCTGTCTGTCCGTATGAAACACTGGATATCAGAGACCATAAGAGATAGAACTATAATTTTTCGACAGCATTTGTTATGTTGGCACGCAGATCAAGTTTGTTTCAAATTTTTGCCACGCCAACTTCCGCCCCCACATTGACAAAACTTGAAAACCCAGCGTAATTTTTAGTATTTGCAATAATAACTATAGTTCAGATACAAATTGCCGAAGTTATTAAAGAAATACTTTTGTATGAACAAAAACTACAACTTACTAGGGGTCTTAGTTGCTTTGGCTGACAATCTGGTATATTGTGCCGTCTATGGTATATTTTGAATGTGGTACTATATCAATATACCACATATACCATTTGGTATATTTTTAGTATTTTTGTAGTATAATCGGCATGTTTTGAGAAAAATACCGCAAAATATATTTCTTTGATTCGAAATGGGTTGCGGGTATCTCACAGTCGAGTACACTCGAGAAAAGAAAAAAAAAATACCGCAAAATATTTTTTTATACCCGCTACCCATAGGGTAGAAGGGTATTATAACTTTGTGCCGGCAGGAAATGTATGTAACAGGTAGAAGGAGGCATCTCCGACCCTATAAAGTATATATATTCTTGATCAGCGTCAACAGCCGAGACGATATAGCCATGTCCGTCTGTCCGTCTGTGTGTCTGTGTGTCTGTGTGTCTGTCCGTCTGTGTGTCTGTCCGTCTGTCCGTATGAACACCTAGATCTCAGAGACTATAAGAGATAGAGCTATAATTTTTTTTCGACAGCATTTGTTATGTTTGCACGCAGATCAAGTTTGTTTCAAATTTTTGCCACGCCCACTTCCGCCCCCGCAAATCAAAAAAATCGAATAACAAGCCTAATTTAAAAGCTAGAGTTGCGAATTTTGGTATATACAATAAATACTAAGGTAGTTATGATTCCTGAAAATTGGGCTGCGATCAGATAAAAATTGTGGAAGTTATTAAAGAAATACTTTTGTATGGGCAAAAACGCCTACTTACTAGGGGTCTTAGTTGCTTTGGCCGACAATCTGATACATTGTGCCGTCTATGGTATATTTTGAATGGTCTACTATATTGATATACCAAACATACCATTTGGTATATTTTTAGTATTTTTTTTAGTATTTTCGGTATATTTTGAAAATGATACCGCAATATTTTGCCTTTATTAAAAATGGGTAGCGGGTATCTCACAGTCGAGCACACTCGACTGTAACTTTCTTACTTGTTTTTATTCGAAATGGGTAGCGGGTATCTCAGTGTACTCGACTGTAGCTTTCTTACTTGTATGTTTAAGTTTGGTTTAACTAACTTTGTTTTAGCAATATGTAAGTCCGCTATATCAAAAAATGCCGGGTGCCGGTTGGTGCCAAAAATGGGTTTCGTTTGTTGCTGGTTATGCGACAACGTAGCACATGAGAAATGTGCTGGCTTTAACGGCCGTATTGTTAATTTAATTTCAGCTAAGTCAGGATTGAGATGGACCTATGAACACTGCAGGGACTCCGAACGCGATATCGCTGGGTTTGTACGGCAGACGCGAACTGGTTTTAAAGATGTAGCTTCTCCGTCCCTGTTGATGTTCTGAGTTTATCCGTACCACCCGCTGGTGAGTTAATGTAATTTAGTTCTCCGTCCCCTAAACCCTCGGTAGCCCTGGAAGTTCCACACCATAACATTACGTCATTAAGCAAGGAATCTCCTGCTACTGCTTCGACTTTGGTGTCGGCTGAGATGGAGACGGTTGAAGAAATTCAACCATCATCATCCTCTGTTGAGATCATCAGTGCTGTAACGATTAAAGAATCGCCTCTTTAGTTGTCCACAACACGTTAGTTGAGGTGCCACCGCTTAAACAAATTTTTGTCTCAAGGCTTGCCCGTTATACGACATCTGATGATGTTCGAGCTTATATTAAGTCCAAATGTCAAGCCAGTGGACAACTTTAATTTCTCGTACGAGCGGGAAATTGCATCTTTTACAATAAGTGTTCCTGCTGAACAATTTAGCATAATGTGCAGAAAAGAGTTTTGGCCGGAACACCTATTAGTCAAAGAATTTGTTGCTATAAAAAAGTCGGTCTCCGGTTTCTGTTTACTAATAGTAACAATAATACTACATAATTCAAAGCCTTTTTCTTTGTCTGTCAGTTCGAAAAACTAATATTCTCTTTATTTCTTGGCTATCAGAATGTAAGAGGTATTTGCAGTAAACTTACTGACCTATATTTAAATAGTATATCTTTCCCTTTCAATGTCTTTGCTTTTACTGAAACATGGTTAAAGAATAACATTCTTGATACTGAAATTTTTCCTAGTAGATTTTCCTTATACAGACGTGATCGTAAGCTACGTCGTGGTGGTGGGGTTTTAATTGCAGTAGATGCTCAGAATTGATAGATCACACTTCTGATATTGAGCAAGTGGTTGTAAAATTAGTTTAGTAGTTTTAACATTTTAATTTCTTGCTTGTATATCCCCCCTGTATCCCCTGCATTTAGCTCATTTTTCTATAATTAATAACATTTCTAACATGCTTTCTGATCGAGATTAATTTTTAGCCCTTGGTAATTTAAAATTCCGCAAAGAATTTTAATAAACTGTGCTTCTCTACATCCCATGTTTTTATTGATAGTATTTTCGGAGTATCATTGTCTCAGATTAATGGTATTCCAAATTGTTTAAACAAGTCTCTAGACCTTATTTATGTTTTAGATTCCAGATTCCAGTTCTCCATCGATAACATCTCCTATATCCTCTCCTGAAGACCCTTCCCATCCCACTTTATAAATTATGCTGAAGCTCCCATATATTGCGTCAGAGTCTAGTGTACCTTGTGGTGAGCGTTCTCGTTCTTTTCAGAAAACCGATTTTGAGAAACTGCTGTGCTTATATCTCAAACTGACTGCTCGCAACTTTTTTGGCTATAGCGATTGCATTTTTTTTTGCATTTTTCCACATTTGTCTGATAAACCCTTATGGTTTACTAAGGAATTATTGAATTTAAAAAAATCGTAAGTTGAGACCACAAAAAATTCAAGGAAACTGGCTCTTCCCTTGATTTTCTCCGCTATTCTGTTGATCAAGCAGCTTTCCGCACTCATAACAATGAGTATTATAATGATTATTTGACTAGGTGCAGAATAAGATTTCAGCGTGATCAAAAACGATTAAAAACGACTTCGTTAACTCGAAGCGTAGATCCGCGTCGTTGCCAGCATTTATGTCTTTGGAGAATATGACAGTATCTAATGGTCCTGGTATCGCGGATTTATTTGCTGACTTTTTCCAAACGACATATTCTGTTTCAATTCTCTTATTCTTATCAGGTAAATTCATTTAATGGTATTTTTGTCCTTTAATTACTGAAAGCTCTATTTAAACGGATATAAACCTGTTTTTTCGGCAGGCCCGGATGAAGTGTCTAGTTGTGTGCTAAGGTATTGCGCTGGTAGTATCTGTAAACCGCTTCTTAAATAGTTTGAATTATCGGTTAACTCATTCTCTTTTCCAAAAATCTTAAAAAATACGTATCCTAAAAAAAGGGAGCAAATCTAAAGTTCAAAATTATCGCGGTATATCTAATATGTTTGCGATTCCGAATGCATTTGAAAAAATCATAACTTCTTAACTGCAACATCTGTGTAAATCTATAATTTCACCTTACCAACATGGGCTTGTGAAATCTAGGTCCACATCTACTAACTTATTGGAGTTCTTCTCTATTGTAATTAAAGGATTCGAGAATAAAATGCAAACGGATGTCATTTACACCGATTTTAGTAAGGCTTTTGACTCAGTAAATCATGAATTCTTACTTTATAAACTTAATCTTTTAGTGTTTCTTAATAGCCTAATTGAGTGGATCTCCTCATACCTTTCCAACAGAATACAGAATATTTATTATAATGTCTTTGTATCTAAATGTGTCCAAGTTTTTTCTAATGTGCCCAGGGTAGTCATTTGGGTCCTCTATTGTTCACTTTGTTCATAAATTATCTTCCTTCTGTTTTAAAGCTTCCCGTTGACGTTAAGCTTTGCCTGACATGTAATGATAGTCTGGCCAGCTCACTGTTGCAATGTGAATTGTCTAGAATCTTGGTGCAGAGTAAATATGTTATATCTCAATTGCAATAAATAATAATCTTATGACCTTCTGTAGGGGTTCTTCTCAGGTAAATAACTGTGTTTTATATGATACTTCTCTACCGTGAATGACTTAGGGGTTCTGCTTGATGCTTTAGTAAACATATGCGGTGCAGAAACAATTTTTGACATTTCTCTTCGTAGTTTAAATTGGAACCCTAATATTAGATTACCACCTTATCGCAGTAGACTTTTATTACTAAACCTTCCTACTCTTTTTGACCGTAGAACTATGCAAGATGCTGTTTTCATTCAAAGACTAATTAATGGAGAAATAGACTCTTTGGAATTTCAAATTAGTCAAATTAGTTTTGCAGTTCCGGTCAGGATCACTAGGAATTTTCTTCCTCTTCTCATTTCCCGTAGAATTACTAACTTTGCTTGTCATAATCCCTTCCGTATTCTGTGTGAGAATTATAATAATCTCAATAATCTTCAGTAAATCTATTCCTCTGTTTAAAACTTCATTATCATTTATCGAGTATTTAAATGTTTTTATACCCGCTACCCATAGGGTAGAAGAGTATTATAACATTCTGCCGGCAGGAAATGTATGTAACAGGAACGACCTTATAAAGTATATATATTTTTGATCAGCGTCAACAGCCGAGACGATCTAGCCATGTCCGTCTGTGTGTCTGTCCGTGTGAACACCTAGATCTCAGAGACTATAAGAGAGAGCTATAATTTTTTTTGACAGCATTTGTTATGTTTGCACGCAGATCAAGTTTGTTTCAAATTTTTGACACGCCCACTTCCGCCTCCGCAAATCAAAAAATCGAATAATAAGCGTAATTTTAAAGCTAAGGTTGTGAATTTTGGTATATATAATAATAACTATGGTAGTTATGATTCCTGAAAATTTGGTTGCGATCAGATACAAATTGTGGAAAGAAATACTTTTGCATGGCAAAAACGCCTACTTACTAGGGGTTTTAGTTGCTTTGGCAGACAATCTGGTATATTATGCCGTCTATGGAATATTTTGAATGTGGTACTATATCGGTATAACAAAAATGTCATTTGGTATATTTTTAGTATTTTTGTATTTTTGGTAAATTTTGAACAATACCGCAATATTTTGCTTTTATTCAAAATAGGTAGCGGGTATCTCACAGTCGATGGCTCACGGTTGCAAAGCGACCTTAATCTTAGCGTATGTTTATTACTTTCTTTGGGAGAACCAGGTAAATAATTACATACTATGGAATACTTCTCTAGAGCGAATATAGTCGTTGAACGACTTGGATATTCTTGATTTAAAATTAAAATTCGATGAACATATTCTGTCTGCTGCAATGGGTGTGATAGGCTTCATAAAACGTGGGTTGAAGGAATTCAGTGATCCTTGCATAACTAAATATTTGTGTATCTCAGTGGTTCGTGCTATACTTGATTTGATATGTATGGGAATTTATCAATTAATGTATTAATAATTTAAATTAATTAATAATTAGTAACGCAGTTTGGATAAGTAAATCTATTCCTGATACACTTGTCAATTAATCTGAGCACGCCTTGCAAATGGCAGCTTATCGATGGACCCCTAGGTAGTTTACTTACTAACACAGAATAGAATTTATTTCTCATTTAAATCATTCAGTTATATTGCTTACTTTATAAGTAATATAGCTGGTTGATTGAGGGAAGGAAATTCGTTGCTTGTGACGAACAGGAAGTGACATGCTTGCTTACAGCTCTATATCTTCAATAATTGGTTGGATTAGCTTCTATAACTTTGTCCATATATTTTAGAACGAATTATGTATCTATTATTATTGAAAAGAAACGTATTAAAAATTTAATATAAACAAAAACTAATTTGAATTATATAATGGAATATAAGATTTTGTTTTTATACCCGCTACCCATAGGGTAGAAGGGTATTATAACTTTGTGCCGGCAGGAAATGTATGTAACAGGTAGAAGGAGGCATCTCCGACCCTATAAAGTATATATATTCTTGATCAGCGTCAACAGCCGAGACGATATAGCCATGTCCGTCTGTCTGTCTGTCCGTCTGTCCGTCTGTCCGTCCGTCCGTCCGTATGAACACCTAGATCTCAGAGACTATAAGAGATAGAGCTATAATTTTTTTTCGACAGCATTTGTTATGTTTGCACGCAGATCAAGTTTGTTTCAAATTTTTGCCACGCCCACTTCCGCCCCCGCAAATCAAAAAAATCGAATAACAAGTGTAATTTTAAAGCTAGAGCTACGAATTTTGGTATATATAATAATTACTGTAATAGTTATGATTCCTGAAAATTTGGTTGCGTTCAGATAAAAATTGTGGATGTTATTAAAGAAATACTTTTGTATGGGCAAAAACGCCTACTTACTAGGGGTCTGAGTTGCTTTGGCCGACAATCTGGCACATTGTGCCGTTTATGGTATATTTTGAATGGTGTACTACATCGATATACCAAACATACCATTTGGTATATTTTTTAGTATTTTTTAGTATTTTCGGTATATTTTGAAAATGATACCGCAATATTTTGCCTTTATTAAAAATGGGTAGCGGGTATCTCACAGTCGAGCACACTCGACTGTAACTTTCTTACTTGTTAATTAATACAACTACAAAATATTTTTTTTAGGTTTTCAGCAGTGCCTAAAATGTCCGAAACATATAAGCATGGCGTGTCGGATCCAAATGAAAGCCATGAAAACATGAGAAAAATCATTCCTGATGCATCAGCGCTATCTCAACGTAACCCCGATATTCTTGTAGAAATACAATTAACAAAAATTCGTATTTCTCATGATACATACCCGATTAATGCGGCATATTCATCTAGACAAGTTCTAATTATTTCTGAAATAGAAATTCGGGACCGTTTAAAATCATCAGAAATTAATAAACTTCTTTATCACCCTTTTATCAACAACATTTCACACAAAAATAGTGAAAACATGATCACTGTGAAAGCGCTTAATTCTCGATCCAATGCGAATAAGAGCAGAGCGGAGGAATGTTCTTTGAAAGTTTCAATCTTGCCAATACGTCTTAATATTGACCAAGACACGTTAATTTTCTTGGAAGAATATTTTTCTGCATTAATTGAAGCGTCCAAAATTGTTGAGTATTCATGCAAAAATTTAGATTTAGATAGGGATGTGCCAATAATGACAGTAGAAGTTAACCCAAGTGTCGTAAATGAGTTAAAATCTACTAATCCATCCGATGAAGATGTAGCTGATCCTTTTGAAAAAAATGCATTAAATGCAAATGAATTAGAAGAAGGCATGATTTTAAATGAACCTATTTACTTCAAAGAGTTTATATTTAGTCCATCTTTGCCTATATGTTTTGACTACCATGGTCGAAGAATTGAATTATCCCGGGGTCCAATAACAGGATTGGTAATGGGACTTGCACAACTACAAGGATCTGGAATTAACCTTCGTGAAGTTATATGTCGGTAAGTTTTAATTTCTATAGAAATAAAATGAAATGAATGGTATCAAGAAGACAAAAACCAAATCTCATTATTGAGTTTATTGGTTATTCTCATATATTTTTTATGTTGTGATAAAAGATTATTTTATGATAATTAGTGATCTTTACAAGTATTCGCGATCGAATCGATGCCAATCTGCAACTTCTTCGTAGCATTTTTTTTTTTTTTTTGATTAATTGGCACTAAATTAGTGCAATGTTTAAATTGAGTATACACCGTAATTTTTGTTTATTTCATTGAAGTAATTTATATTATTTTCCGACATTTTAGACGAGGTCTTCTAGGGTGGAATAAGTTACTAGAATTTTTGTGTCGTGAATGGCTTAAAGATATTAAAAGGAACCAGCTCCCCAATATTTTAAGTGGAATTGGGCCAACGAATGCTGTACTTCAATTATGTAAGTATGCACAATAAATCAAAGCTAACAAATCTCATGTCGCAAGGTAAACTTCTTGCAGTTTGGTTGACTACAATATATAAATTATTGAAACAGAAAAAGCCAATCGTCGTTAAGTAGATCAAATTCGTAAAATACTATTAAATACATTATGTCAAGATCATGAGAAGCCTTCGTCCGGTATTCGGTCGCTCTCTGCTTTGTTGACGCACTTTACCACGTTTTCCAATCTATAATTTTTTTTCGTCATCATTTATTATGTTTGCACGCAGATCAAGTTTGTTTCAAATTTTGCCAAGCCCACTTCCGCCCCGCAAATCTGGTATATTGTGCCGTCTATGGTATATTTTGATTGTGGTACTATATCAATACATCAAATATACCATTTTGTGTATTTCTAGTATTTTTGTGCAAATATTGTGCTTTTATTCAAAATGGGTAGCGGTTATGTCGCAGTCGACCACACTGTTTTTTTTTTAATTTATTTGAAATAAGGAATTTATCGAATATCGCATTTATATTGGTGTTTCCTACTGTTTTTGTTTGCTTAGATTAGATTGACATTTTTTGATTAACATTCACATTCAAAAAACTTCAAAATACTTAAACATATTTCTTTTGTTTTGTATTCTTGAACAACTACCTAACTTATTTTGAATTTTCATTTTTGCAACTCTGAGCTTACAATGTTTGAGTTTAATTTATTTGCAGGCCCTTTATCATTTTTATTTTTACTTTCTACATTGTTTAAAATTTTTCATATTTTGTTTATTCTTTATTTTCTAAAATACCTCCATCCATTCTCAGCAATATCTAGAATTGAATTGCGGTGAATATAATAAATTTGGGAAGATCTTCGATTTTGCTGTGATCACCGTTTTTTGATTATTTTTCGTTAAAAAAATCAATTGAACGGCAATCAGCTGTTTTTCACAAAAAAAGGGGATGCCACCTTTTTAATGGATTTCATTCCGGTTATTCCAACAATTTTTTTTTATAAATTTTAGCACTTAAGTAATTAAATTAAATAAATTAATTTTTATAAAATATATTTGACCCAACTTAAACAAATTGAATGCCATCCGTTTCATTATACATATATTTTTAACTTGCTTCTCGATTCCATCAAAAGTAAAATTGTTGCTGCCGACGACAAAATTTTATTTCCAAATTTGAGGTGGGGTCAGAAATTAGTCGTTTTAAAAATAATTGCAAGCCTAATTGATCTTCTAGCGGTCTTAAAAGAACGACAATAAACCAATGAGTTAACTACTTTTTTCCTTTTGCAAATAAGATCCGATTTAATATAGATAAAGGCATTTACTTTTAATTTCGGCAAGACAAATTTTCTCGTTTTGCAATTCGAAAGAATCTTGTGAAAGTGAAAATTTTCAAAACGAAAACCAAAAGTGAATACTGGAGCATGCCTGTGTAGTATGTTGTTTTTCTTAATCGAATCCGATTCTTTAATTGGAGCGATCTGGATTTTGTTTTTCAGAAACTTTTGGTATTTTAAACCTTTTTGTTTTGACCCGCTCTGAATGCAACATTTGTTGCCTCAAACCATTCTAATTGAGTAAGTGGTCACTCCTTCCATAGCATTTTTATGTTCTCGAGCCTTCTTAGTTGTTAACTAGTCTTTTTAAAATTTTCTGCATCAAATATAAATTCTTCATACTCAAATTTATTTGTTAAGATTTTCAACAAAGGTTGTGTAGGGAGGATGTCGTTTGAGTAAATAATAACACTTTTAATTTTGCAAATTATTAGAACTTGTAACTTTGTAATTATATTTAGTACACTTGAAAAGAATACATGTGCTTGAGTCGATTTGAAACATATGATAGAAAGCGGAATAGAAAAAGCACTAAAAAGGGTAGGGTGACCAACTTCAGAGGAAACCAAGAACAGTGTGTCTGCGCGTATGACTGTCAGCTGGCCTGGGTGGTCACACCTGCAGTCATCTGGCATCAACAAAGGTAATCTATTTTATTTCTGATAAGAAGGAGGCGCTAATCGTTATTATTAATACCTAGCCGACTCACAGTTTCATTTAAATAACTCCTGAGCGTCTCCTTTTTATTGTCCTTTTTTTCTATATTTATTGTCTTACATAGAGCACATAAATGACTAGAGGTAATAACTTAACTACAATTACATGATAATTGGAGATAGCACTTGTTTTTTTTTTTGCACGCATATCAAATTTGTCTCAAATGTTTGTCATGCCTACTTCCGCCCGTCGATCGCATAAAAAATTAAGACTTATTTTTTCCTCAGTTCCTAAAAATACACGCACGCGATTGCATATTGCGTAACGTTTTCTCAAACATCATATATTTTGACGATTTTAAACCACACACATATCTTCTCTGCACACCTAGATCGAGCTGCATTAAAATCTAGCAATTGACAGGAACAAAGCATACTCGTTGCCAATCATGGCAATGAGTAAAAATAAAATGAGGATTAGGCTTTACTGTTTTATTTCTACTTGGAATCGATTGGACTTTAACAACAGTATTTGTTGTGAGAAACCATCCTATAAAAACCTCAGTTTGCTACTAACTACAGAAGTACCGTTGTTATAATTAAGTGTTTACTTATTTTAATTTTTTCAGTCCAAGGATTCTTTGATTTATTTCGACTACCATTACAACAATACAATAAAGATGGCAGAATTATAAAAGGTTTTCAACTTGGTGCCCAAAGTTTCAGCGCACGAACTGCCATTGCAGCACTGGAAATTACGTCTAGAATAATTCATTTACTCCAGGTAACACTCATATTTATATAAAAATTAATTATTTATTTTAATATTAATCTAATACCTAATTTATATTATTTTGAAAATTGTAGTTGCTATATATATAGCAACTACAGTTTTCAAAAAAAATTTCACTATTTGAATAGTATTAAAACTTATTGGTGCATATATCTTAGTAGATTACAAACTTAAGAAAATCATATTGCCAACTATTTATATTCAAATATTAAACAAAAAACAAATTCAGAATCTGTCTCAGACATCGGAAGCTATTAAGTTAATGAAGCTATTTTCTATAGGTTGAGCGAGTGACATATACACCACACATACATACAATTAACTATCAGGTTGCACTGCGAAAGGACAAATATTCTTTTGTAAGCAACCACGTTCACCAAATTATCTCAACACAAGAGTTAGAGATAAAACCGCGGCCATTTATAGTGACGTAATTAGCAACTGTATCTGCAACACAATGAATCGATCGCTTAATACTATCGATCCTAATCATAGTACGATGGAATTTATGTCAATTATGCGGACAACTACACATCTCAAGAGAAGTGTTTTGATAAAGCTGCTTGTCTTACAAAAATAAGCAATAACAATCAATGTGGCTCCTCTTCGTACACGACAATAGGACGCGTTCCACTTCACAAACATCGATTGCAATAAGAATCACCGTTCGGGAAAGCTCATGGAGACGTCGGAATCTTGATAGGAAATCACATTAAGCACTCACCGTTCTCTAACGATCGCCACCATATTTTGTTATTTTTGGTTTTTAATATTCGTATAAAGTTAATAGGCTATTTTAACTTACTAGGTATGTTTATCGCCAAGCACACACTGGAGATCCTGACCTGAAACCACTTTATAATGCTATTATAAAACAAAACAAGGATGCTATTATAAAACAAAGTCGCACTTTTTTGATTATGCAAGACATGAAAATATGAAAAACATCCTTCGGATTTTGATAAGCTTCATTTCTTTATCTGATCTATAGTCACATCACTCACCCAGAAAGCATAGACTCTCGTGGAGAAAGATAACCAGCTCACATACGAACAATAGCAAAGTTCACCCACTGTTTCGAAGAGGCTCTGGAGTACTAATCGCAGCGCTCGGCTCTTCTGGGGTCGCAATAATACTGTTTTGAATGATACGCTTTGCTTCAAGAGTTGGTGTATCTACATATGTATTATATGGTTAGTGATGAAATCTTAGAGTCTTACCTCTGCGATAGGAAATATGCAGAGAGATGCGTCTCTGCTATATACGCCGACAAAATAAAACCAGTAGTTTTTTAAACTAGAGTGTTTACGAACATACATACGTGTCGTCAATAAGTCTTAGTTTTATTTGCAACCAAATTTTTTTTTTAATTGTGAAATAGAAACTTGTAACCAAATTATAAATATTGAGGAGGAATGGAATTTTTTCAACTAGACCATTCTTATTTGTTTTATATTAAATGCATTCAAATGTTCAAGGCGTCAATATGGAACTGTGCATCTAAGAAATAAATATTTATGCTTTTTTTTCCAGTTTACCGCAGAGACCACGTTTGACATGCTTTCTGCAGGACCATCATTAAACAGAAGAAAAAAACCAAAAGTTGGAAAGAAACGCCATAGCCGCCCAAAGGATTTACGTGAGGGTGTCGCAAATGCTTATACAATCGTAAAAGAGGTATTATTAGATATACATTTAACAAACTATGATTATTGTTTTTTTTATTGTAAATCAGTAGTACCCTATTTAGACCAAGTGGGACTGCATAAAAATTGCGATTTTATATTATGTGTTGAAATTAAAGTTTATATAAGTTGTATTTGATATTGATTAATTTGTACTATTTTTCCCATTTTGCATAATATTAAGCTACTATCTCTGGTATGATCATATTGCAATACAAAGTGATAAATTTGATCGTAGCTTTACTACCTTTTAATTTTTCACATACATATTTTGTTTTTTTTTAAACAATTTCACATAAGTTTGAATAATCAACTGATTTTCATAGATATCGTACTTTTTTCGATTAATTTATAGGAATATTAGCCAAAATATTGCCACATTTTCAGAATCATTGTCGTATCATTGTTGAGGCGGCTTCATCAACCGCTTAGGAGATGAAGGCGTAATGTTCTAGTTTTCAGAAATTTTTAATGGTGCAGCCCAGTCTAAATAAAACGTTTTCTTTATTTTTAGTGTACACTTTTCGAACTGATGAAGCGAAAATGTGAATGGGTTTTCACAAGGGCGTTTCTTATCGCTAACTGTGTGAATTCGATTTTGTCACATTTTAAATTGTAAACAATGCCATAACATCTGATGCACAGGGTTGCTTTGCAATTAGGCGAATTCTATCAATCTTAACTTTCTGTTAAGATGCGATCGTTGGATCCATAAATATTCGGATCGTATGCATCATTCCCTTATCACTGACGATTTTGCAATGATTCTGAACTTGTGGCGGTACTTTGACTAATATTTTGGAGTACTTATCGCAAAATGTGCAATATCAATGGATATCAGTTGATTATTACAAATTTTTTAACTTTAATATTATTTCAGTTTGCCTTTCAGCTCTTAAAAAGAAAAAAAAACAAAAACTAAAAAAAAAGAAAATTAAAAAAGAAAGAAAAAATAGAACCAAATATAAAACTAATTAGGGTATTAAATAATAACGATTAGTCTTTAACAAAACTCTTGTCATACTCGAATCTCCTACACATCATTTTTTAATATATATTTTTCTACATATAGGGAATAAATGAAACCGCAAACACATTAATGGAGGCTGCCGTTGTGGAGCATGATCAAAAGGGTTACAGTGGCGCTGTTGGTGCTGTTGTCAGACAAATACCTCAACTGGTCGTTTGCCCGGCTGTTTTAGCTACTCAGGCTACAACTAATATACTAGGAGGTGCTAAAAGCTCTCTAGTACCAGAAGCGAAGCGTGAAGCCAAAAATAAATGGAAGTACGAGAAAAATTAAAAAGTATATTATATTTTTATTATTATTTTATAATTAATAATAGCTCTTTTTAAATGTTAGCAGTCAAAAACTTTTTACAATAACAAAAATATATTTTGTGATTTTTTATGGGAAATGAGTAGTGTTTTTCTTTACCTCAAGAATAAAATTGGGTCAATGTAAATGGCAAAAAAATGCAAAACGAAATATAAAAAACTCTCGATGCTCAGATAAAAAAATTGTCTTATTTGCAACAAGCTTATGAGTTTCTCAAGAGATGCTACAACAGTGCGCAAGCCAGAAGGTGATAGTTATTCAACTATTTGAAATACCCTTCAACAAGTACGGCTTTTAAAAATATTTCAGCACAAGTATAATGTTAAGATCTACTCGTGTGGTGTAGGTTAGCACTGGTTTAATAGTTAAAAGTTGGCCTCAAAAATTAGGATTTCAAGCCCGACTTAACTGCATTTGTTTTTGTTTCGCCGAGGTGCAGCGGAAAGACTTGCTCAAAATTCTACATCTAAACTAACTCTAGTGCCACCTATTAATAAATTAATAATCATCCTCACAATTAGTTTGAAATCCTTTAATACTTTCTGCGTGTTACATTGTATTATGCAACAGCTAATATTCCTACATTTCCTGCAGGTGGAAGGAGCCATCACCGATCTCTTAAAATATATATTCTCAATCAGCGTCAACGGCCAAGACGATATAGACATGTTCGTCTACCCGGTACCCATAGGGTAGAAGGGTATTATAACTTTGTGTCGGCCAGAAATGTATGTAACAGGTAGAAGGATCTCCGACCCTATAAAGTATATATATTCTTGATCTGCGTCAACAGCCGAGACGATCTAGCCATGTCCGTCTGTCTGGATCTCAGAGACTATAAGAGATAGAGCTCTAATTATTTTTCGACAGCATTTGTTATGTTTTCACGCAGTTTGTTTCAAATTTGTGCCACGCCCACTTCCGCCCCCGTAAATCAACAAAAAGCGTAATTTTAAAGCTAGAGCTTTTGGTGTATACAATAATAATAACTATATTAATTGTCATTCCCGAAAATTTGGTTGCGATCAGATAAAAATTGCCGACGTTATTAAAGAAATACTTTTGTATGGGCAAAAACGCCCGCTACATGCTCGCCTTTATTGGTATGTGTATGCATGTGTAGTTTTGCAGCGCAGATAAACACGACAACAATTGCTCGTGTCTTAGATGCTTAGAATTAAATAGCGGCTTCATAAGCATTGTGGTGGGTTAGGTTAGGTTGGACCGGCCGCCCCTGCTAAAGGTCTGTAGCTGTACCGGTGGAGGGTGTCTTCGTCTCAGAAGTCGAGTAGTATGGATGCATTTTTGGCAAAGACCAGCAGCATCCTAGGTGGTAGCCGAGAAACATCACTAAGTTCGTTATGACACGGTGAATCAAGGTATTTCATCCGGAGCCGGGATAGCGCTGGACATCTACAAAGCAGATGCTCAAGTGGTTCCTTGACTCCGGACTGGACACTGTTCGCGATGCCCATCCTTACAGCATGGACAGCCGACAGACAGTGGCCAGTTAGTCTTTCCTTGAAAGCTGCATGACGAAATTTGTTAAATTGGTATTAATTGAAGCACACATCAGCTCTCCAGTTTTGCACGAGTTGATATTGCACCAGCTCGCGTTCCACTGAAGTCTAGAGCGTACTTCAATTTCCCTGCCTAGAGATCTTAGGGATAACGGCACATTACACATGTTACCGAAATCAAACCCTACCCACTCTTTGTCAAGAGTATCTACGATCTTGTTGCCTTCGATGCCCTGGTGGCTTAGGATAGTAGTTGATACGTACAACCGCAGATGCGTTCAGCGACTCTATTACTCTTCTGCTGTCCAGGACAACTTTGGACTTGACCACATCTGAGGACATTGATCTTATTGCAGCCTGGCTGTCAACAAAGATGTTAATAGAGTTGTAATTGTTCTGTATACCCCGAGCCACCTCTGCAGCCTTACCTATGGCGAAGACTTTCGCCTTGGAAACTGGGTTGGGGCAGTATACGGCCGCGCCGACTCCGTTGTCCATCTTCGACCCGTCGGTGAAGAGGTTGAGGGCGTCGGCATATCCTTTAAAGTGGTCTGCTTTTTCAATGGAGGCTACAAGACCATGAAGAGCCGTCTCAATTGATTTGCCCTTAGTGTACGCATGCTGATTTGGAGACAACAGATGTAGTGAGTTGCTTCTGATGTGTAAATCAAGTAGCTTCTGCAAAGTTTTTAGCAGGGAAGAGGTTAGGCTGATTGGCCGGAAGTCATTTGGGACCACATGACTGCATTTGCCCGCCTTGGGCATCACCCCTTTCGTTTATGTCGGGACTTCCCCAAACGCTATAGTGGGCGTTATTAAATGTTTATTGGAGGAGCAGACCATGTCCACCAGTCTCCTCAACTCTTCAGGTGGAGCCAGTGCGTCATGGGCCATGTAGCAGGATGCTAGCAGCATACATCCTTCAAAGCTCTCCAGCTCCACTACCACGGTACTCTTCCTCTAGGGCGAGGAGTAGCTCGCGGGGGGCCCGTCTGCATGTACAGTTCCTCCCCTACCTCCTCCGTCTCGTCAGTCAGGCTGAGGTGCAGGGTGGCGTCGGTCATGCTCTCAAGACCTCAAGATCTGAATGATCACGTGCTGCCCACCACTAGGTAAAGGTTTATCAACCTTCAGCACTAACCAATCATTATCGGCATGGCCGGGTTCTGTTTCCTAAGCAGCTGAAGCGCTCGCTTGCCCTGCATGGCTATAGGGACTTTAGCCTTCGGTATGGACTAAATGTTGTTCCTATCCACTACGTCGACCTTGGCCCCCTCCTACAAGCCGTCCAGTTTGGGTACGGTCGCCTTCAACAAAAGCAACGTTGGATCGTCCTTGCATGTTAGTATTTTTAAGTCATTCATCCAGCTCATGCATTCAAAAGTAGGCATTGGGCTGTCTGGGGCACTCTCCATCCTAACAAACAGTGTGTCGACCAGCTTGCTATGGGTCAACCGCCACCGTTCTGCAGACATTTTCCCGTTAAAGTCCCCTCTGTCAATGAGAGCAACGTCGAGATGCCGCCTGGCGGTTTTCGCAACCGTTGCTCTCTGTCTATGTCTGTTACTGTCTGTGTTATTGTTGGTGGAGTCAAGTGCTCCCAGCCTCTTGCTCACTGGAGCCCCTTGCTTGGAACTCTCAGCAGACCGTTGGCGCTTGCTTTCCGTGAACTCCACCTTCGAGTTGGCAGAACCAGTCTGCACCTTATTGCCTTTTGGGAGGGGGCTAAGTTGGCTTTCACGCATCCACGCAATAGCCCAGCTAGCCTCTCCTTGAGGCCTTCTTCTTCAGCCACCCGTGCCCCGCTGCGCAACCTTGGAGGCGCTGGCGATAGGCCGAGCTGACTGAAGAGGATGACGTTCCTCCTCCACCGTAGAGGTTGACGCAGTGCTCACTTGGTCCGAGTCGGCTAAGACCACGGCACCCGCGGGCATCAACCTCGAGTTGTTGATTGTGACATTATTTTTACAACTGATTTAGCCTGCACCCGCCGCATCGGAGGTGTGACCACTGGCGACACGCAGAGCGGATCTCTCCCTCCCGTGCCCGCGGGTGGTAGCAGTCACGCCTTCCACCGTCTTTCGGGCTGACATCCCAGTTGGTTTTTTAAAATGCTCCATCCGAGACGTTTTCAGTCTGCCGCCAGACACTTCGTACCATAGATTCTGTTTCTTACCTACAGATAGATGTCCGAAAGATAAGGAGCAGAGCCCTCAGTTAGGATCGGCAGTACCTGAAACGTCGGCGTATATTAGAGATCTGCTACACGACGACAATGAGGTAATACAGATCCTACCCATCCAGCACCCTCGGGGAGGGTTCAGTAGAGAATTTTTGCCAGGCAAGCATTGCGGTAGCTCTGGTGGTAGTGCAAGCCCAACATGTTGGAGTGTCCGGGTTCGAGTCCCGGTCGGGAAAACAAAATTTTGTATTCTTTTTTAATGGTAAGAATTAATCACGCATTGATTTTGATAATTATCTTAGATGCCTAGAGTTAAATAGCACCTGCATAATTACTGTGTTGGCTCTAGTGAAAGGTTGCAAGCACGGCATTTTGTGGTGATCGGGTTCAAATCCCGATACATGCACATTTTTTTTTTTATATTTCGAGATTATTGCCGCAATATAAAGGTGGAGTAATAAGTCGATTTCCACCAATATTGCACTATTTTCGATAAGTAAACCAAGATATTGACAAAAAAAAAGCCACATTTTCAGAACCAAATAGTCGCTTTTGGAATTATGCCGCGAAAGATTCTACTTAACGGAACTTTTTAATAATCCTGTCCAGTCTAAATAGGTTTAACTGTTTGTTACCATTCTAAATAGGGAATCAAATTAAATCAACTATAAAAATTCGATCTTACCTTTTGAGAGACTACTGCAAAAGTGTCATAATTGCATTAGATCAGATAAATATATTCAGACAGCATGTGTAGTTTGTAAATTTAAATAATATACAAATATATATAAAAATACGATCCCCTTGTATTGAACGTTAATTTTATTTACAGTAGTGGCCAAAATGATCGTATTGACGATTTTCTAATGCCTCTGTCTATTTTCTTTTATTTTTCTAACATATTTTATTTTTGTTTAAGGAATTGTAAAGCAATTTGAAATTATATTAATTAATAAACAAAATAATTTGATACAATAACAACACTTAAACTAGATTATAGCGAATTCGTGATGAAGCAGTCCCAGCTTATCTCGCAAATCTGATACTAAATATCAATATGTTTTGTTCTTTTGTGACTGAGGGGTCGTTTGCTATAATAATACATCCCTTATTGTCTTCATAGATTATAATTGGATTTTCAAGTTTGATATATGTAGCGTACAACGATGCTAGTTCGCTGAGGGAAGCTGGTGTAAATGTAGCGCTAAGAAAGGCGTACGCGATCGCTACGGTTGTTGTCTGGTCGGATGGGTGTGGGCAAAGAAAAATTATCTTTTCCACTACGTGCTTCCGTAGATTAACTATATTATTAAAAAAATTCTCGTACTTAAGTTGGAGGGGGAAAAAGGAAAAGGGACATATCAGGACAGTAAACAAAAGAGTTGAAAGAAAACTAGAGGAAAGACAAGTTAGGGATCTACCTTCGACTTGGATCACTTCTCCTTTACGGTGCACTCATTGGTGCAGACGCCCACCCTACCATGATCCTGCAAAGCCAACGTAAATATCAATTTATATATAACTATCTGAGGATCCCTCAGAGAAGCTCGTCGTCACTCAACCCTCCTTATACAAACGCTGCATGGTTCCAAATTTGAAAAATTACTAGCACATAATAAACATTATAAACAATTCATTTAAACTAAAATACATAAAGAAACGGCAAATAAATCAACCAAAGAAAACATGAACGGAATACAACCGAGTGTACTCGACTGTGAGATATCCGCTACCCATTTTGAATAAAAGCAATATATTTTGCGGTATTATTCTGAAAATATACAGAATATACTGCAAATATACTAAAAATATACCAAATGGTATATGTGGTATATCGATATAGTACCGCATTCAAAATATACCATGGACGGCTCAATATACCAGATTGTCAGCCAACGCAACTCAGACCCCTAGTAAGTAGGCGTTTTTACCCATACAAAAGTATTTCATTAATAACTTCGACAATTTTTATCTGATCGCAACCAAATTTTCAGGAATCATAACTACTATAGTTATTATTATATATATCCAAATTCACAACCTTAGCTTTAAAATTACGCTTATTATTCGATTTTTTGATTTGCGGGGGCGGAGGTGGGCGTGGCAAAAATTTGAAACAAACTTGATCTGCGTGCAAACATAACAAATGCTGTCGAAAAAAAATTATAGCTCTCTCTTATAGTCTCTGAGATCTAGGTGTTCATACGGACAGACACACAGACGGACATGGCTAGATCGTCTCGGCTGTTGACGCTGATCAAAAATATATATACTTTATAGGGTCGGAGATGCCTCCTTCTACGTGTTACATACATTTCCTGCCGGCACAAAGTTATAATACCCTTCTACCCTATGATAGTGGGTATACAAAAAAAGCTCTGTTACGAACAATATGTGAAAAAAGATATGTATATAAAGCTCACTTACATCATTCTCCAGCGACGAAAGATCTTTCTCAGCCGGTGATATGGGTGTTTTGTTGTTGTTGTTTTGAGCTGTGGAGCAAAAGTTTAAAGCCCTGACCAAAAGCTTTCTACTCGAATGGTGATCTGAGCTTTTATGCCAGATGTTCCATTGTTTTGGTAAACAAATATAAATTAAATTTTAAAATTGCAAATCTTGACAGAGAACAAAAGTATTTACGGACAAGATATATGTAGGATTCCTTTATATTAACTAATGAAGTTTATTTACAACGGTTACATAGTATAAAATACCACAAACAGTGCCATTATAAATTAAAAAAAATTTACAATTACAATTACAGTTTTTATTTTATTTTAATTTTTCTTTATTTTAATAAGTCGGATACATCTATTACTTTAAGGCAACGTGAGTTTTTAAAATATCGTTTATTTTTTAGAGATGCGAGGTTAGCACTTACCCATGGCCAATCGACACCTCCAGTTCTGCAGGATAGTTAAGTGATCCTAACCAAAGAAATCTGACAGCTTTAAATAAAGCCATATACTTAGCTTCACTGTTTGTGCCAAATATTTTAAACAAATATGTATTTATCTTCAAACATCTCCGTTCTTAACCCTTTCGGGACTACTGGGACAATACGTCCCAAAATTTTTCATTGCATCGTATTTTCTATAATTTTAATGCTAGAGCACTTGTGAAATATCCCAAACACAGTTTTAAGTGTCTATTTCATAATGTAAACAAAAAAGTAACGGTGAATATCTTCGTGTGCGCACAAGTCGCTGAAGAATTTCACAACATCGGTCAAATTTCGTCAGTTCGATGAAAACATTTGCACAGTATATACGTAAAATCTAGTAAGTGGTCACTTTTAGTGCATAATCGAGGAAAAGAATATTTGTTCTAAACAATTAATAACATTAGAGGTGGTTATCACTTTTATAATGTAAGTTATACATGAATTTATAAAAGTGGGACATAGCATCCCAATCTATGTTTTGGTTGGGACATACATATAGTCCCAACCAGTTTTTTGAGTGGGTTATATAATCCCGATCAACATTTTAGATGGAACGGAAAAGGAAACTAGATCACAATGCCTGATGTTTGCTTGGCATTTGATCGCTTCTTTACTTCCATAAAGTTATTGGAAATACTCGGCCGTCCAGCAATTGGAACATATATGGCCAACAGAAAGAATACTCCAAAATTTTCTGGCAAATTGATGAAGGGTGATAGCCAGTTTCAGCTCAATGAAAACGGCATTTTGGCAGTTCGCTGGATGGACTCCAAGGAAGTGCTCTTAGTTTCCAATTGCCATGAGCCAATCCTTGAGCAAATTCAGCGGAAACAACGGGATGGCACTAAAAAACTATTAGACTGCCCAAAAAGTATCAGCGATTATAATAAAATAATGGGTGGAGTTGACATTTCCGATCAAAAGACAGGGCTGTACGATTTCAACCGCAAATCGCAGAAGTGGTGGAAAAAAGTTTTCTACAAGCTTTTAATGATTTCTGTAACAAACACATGGATCATTTATAATGAACAAAAACAGAAAAAGCTGCCTTTCAAAGAATTTTTAGTTCCCTTAGCAGAAAATATGATTTCCGAGGGCAAAAAGAATATGGACAAACAGCCAAGACCACGGGGAGGTAGACTTCCCAAGCGGTCAAGATCTAATGCTCTCAATATTGGAGGCCACTTGCCAGTGAATCAAGGCAATCGGAGACGCTGTGCACGATGCACATCACTTGGCCAGGAAAAACGGACAAAAATGATGTGCTCAGGCTGCAACACACCTTTGTGCTCGATTGTTTTGGTCCTTATCATACATTGAATAATTAATATCATTACACAGCAGTTATTTACAAATAAAACTTTCGTTTCGAAATGAGTTTTATATTAATTTTTTAAGATTATATATCCCGCTCAAATTATGTATTGGGATTATATATCCCGCTCAAATTATGTATTGGGATTCTAAATCCCACCCAAAAAACGGATTGGGATTATATGTCCCAGGATAAAAGGACGAATTCAGGATTTCCAAGAATGCAGTACATAATTATTTTTAGTCATCTTTCAGAATCTGAAAAAGGATTTTCTCTAACTATCTTGGTTTTCGAAATAAAACCCCGTCCCGAAAGGGTTAAATCTGTAAAATTTCGTAATTCTTTTAAATCTCTCATTCTAGACTTTTGTGTTATATATTTTTTAACCATAACAACTACAACATTCGCAACTGTATCGACAGCGCGTTTAACGACATCATCAGCTATTAGCGCAAACTTTACTACGTCTGTCGCCGCGCTGCCCGAAAAACAGAACAAAAACAATGAACTTACTAAGCCGGCTGTGCAGACTGGTATGGATCGCTACATTAAAATTAAAAGGAAGATGAGCCCTCTAAATTCTCAACGCAAAATAACCCGTGGCAATGCTAGCCTAGCTGCAATAGAAACGGACATGAACTCTAACCGATTCAAAATCTTGGCAGACGCCTATGAGGTTGAGGCGGCCGAATCTACTCAAGTCGAGAAAAGGAAGACAAAGCCTCCGCCTATTTATATACGAGAAAAAAGTTCCAATGTTCTCGTCAACAAAATTATTGAGCTTATTGGC
The DNA here is from genome assembly GCF_009650485.2 of Drosophila albomicans. Lineage (NCBI taxonomy): Eukaryota > Metazoa > Arthropoda > Insecta > Diptera > Drosophilidae > Drosophila > Drosophila albomicans. The sequence continues at coordinate 99,964 of NW_026263670.1, forward strand.
AAGGATAGCTTCCACATTATACCCCTTGTAAAGGGCAACATTCACGAAACAAAAGTTCATATGAAGTCTGAAGACAATTACAGAGTATTATCGAAATATCTTACCGATAATAAAAAGAACTTTTACACGTATCAGCTTAAAAGCAGCAAGGGCTTGCAAGTCGTACTTAAGGGTATAGAATCCGAAGTAACGCCTGCAGAGATAACAAAGGCACTACAAGAGAAGGGATTTAGCGCAAAGGCAGTCTTCAATATCCTTAACAGGGATAGAAAGCCGCAGCCACTCTTAAAGGTTGAGCTCGAGCCAGAAAATAGGCCCCTGAAGAAATACGAAGTGAACCCTATATATAATCTTCAGTTCCTGCTGCACCGCCGAATTACAGTTGAGGAACCGCACAAACGCAATGGTCCGGTACAATGTGCGAACTGCTAAAAATATGGTCATACAAGGTCATACTGTAAACTGCGCCCGGTGTGTGTAGTTTGTGGAGAGCTTCATGACTCCGCACACTGCCCAGCGAGCAAAGATGACTGCAACTCGAAAAAGTGCGGCAACTGCGGTGGCAATCACACTGCTAGAGGTTGCCCAGCCCGAAAAGCCGCATCCATCAGAAAGGAATTACCGCACGCACCCAAAATAAAACATTGAAAGTCTCCAGATCAAACCCTGAAGTCTTCTTCTCGACTGCAGCCAGATCCTCACTAGGACCTATAAACTCTGACAAAAGTGTGACATATGCAAGCGCTTTAAAATGAGGACCGGCTACCCCTGCCCCAAAAAGTTCATTTCTGCAATCAGCATACCAAGAACCGAACATGGCTCAGCAGCATCAATCACCGGAGCAGCCAAAAAGCAACTTCGAAGCTATGATATGCAGCTTACAACAAAGCCTAACCGAATTTATGTCATTTATGCGCACAACTATGCAAGATTTAATGCAAAACCAAAATCTATTGATTCAAATGCTGGTTACACAACAATCCAAATAATGACTCCCCTACGGATCTCTACGTGGAACGCTAACGGCGTTTCGCAGCATAAGCTTGAGTTAGCTCAATTCCTACTCGACAATCAAATCGACGTAATGCTGCTCTCAGAAACACACCTTACAAACAAATTCAATTTTCAACTACGAGGATATACTTTCTACGGAACAAATCATCCAGACGGTAAAGCACATGGTGGGACTGGAATTCTAATCAGAAGCCGTATTAAACACCACCATCATAACAAATTTGCTAAAAACTACCTACAGGCCACATCTATAAATATAAAATTAAATACTGGCCTCGCTTCACTATAGCTGAAGATGAGTTTATGCAGTTTTTCAATTCACTAGGAGACCACTTCATAGCAGCAGGAGACTACAATGCCAAGCACACTCACTGGGGATCTCGTCTCGTGACTCCAAAAGGAAAGCAGCTCTACAATGCCATTATCAACGCCAAGAACAAGCTCGACTATGTTTCTCTTGGCACACCTACATACTGGCTGGCAGACCCAAAGAAACTGCCCGATTTAATAGACTTTGCGATTACCAAAAACATTCCAAAAAATCTGATAAGCGCCGAATGCCTTCCGGATCTTTCATCTGATCACTCGCCTATACTGTTTATTCTACTCCGGCATCCAGGAACATTGGAACAATCATTAAAATTGACCTCACAGAAAACCAATTGGCTTAAGTACAGAAAGTATATTAGCTCACACATTGAGCTAAATCCCCATCTCAACAATGAAGCCGACGTAGTCAGCTTTGTTAATTCACTGGAGTCTGTACTTGTCTCTGCAGCCCAAGCTTCAACACCTCAAACCATAAATACACAAAGCAATCGAAAGAAGACAAATCTACAAATCGAGCAGCTCGTCCTCGAAAAGCGACGCTTACGTCGAGAGTGGCAATTCCACAGATCGCCATCTGCTAAGCAAAGTTTAAGACATGCCTCACGTGAACTTACTAAAGCTCCACAACAAGAAGAAGCATATGTCCAACGCCACTACATAGAGCAACTGTGTACTTCTAGTACAAAAAACTCACTATGGGGAGCTCACCCAACTCTGAGTTCACTGATAGAAACCGTGATGCCTATTAGAAATCCCACAGGACGCTGGGCGCGCAGTGATGCAGACAGAGCCAGCACGTTTGCCAACCACCTCAAAAATGTATTTCAACCAAATCCTGCCACAAGTGAGTTTACTTTGCCGACTATCCCATATGAGCCTCAGCTTCAACATGAGCCAATCGAATTTTGCCCAAATGAAATAGTTAGCATCATCAAAAATCAACTGAATCCGAAAAAATCCCCGGGCTGCGATCACATAACTCCCAAAATGATCATCGAACTCCCATATTGCGCCGTTTGCACTATCACCCAGCTTTTCAATGCCATCGCAAAACTTGGCTACTATACAGTGAGATGGAAAAAGTCAATTATAATAATGATAACAAAGCCGGGAAAAGACCACACAATCCCCACGTCGTATAGACCTATTAGCCTACTTTCATGCTTATCTAAACTCTTTGAAAAATGCGTAAGACTCCAGGAAGGAATCCCGTCACACTAATTTGGGTTTCGCGAAAAGCACGGAACAATTGAGCAGGTCAACCGGATAACATCAGAAATTCGGAACGCGTTCGAAAAACGAGAGTACTGTACTGCCGTATTTTTAGATGTCTCTCAAGCATTTGATAGAGTCTGGCTAGAAGGCCTAATGTACAAGATCAAGACAACGCTCCCCAGCAACACCCATAAGCTTTTAAAGTCTTACCTTTACGACAGAAAATTTGTTGTGATATGCAACAGTGCTATATCTGATGATTTCACTGTTGGAGCTGGAGTTCCTCAAGGTAGTGTGCTAGGGCCAACACTATACGTCCTCTACACAGCAGACCTCCCGATAAGCACACGAATAACAACATCTACGTTTGCTGATGATACAGCTATTCTTAGCCGCTCAAAATGCCCGAGGCAAGCAACTGCGCAGCTAGCTCTTCACATGGTCGATGTTGAAAAATGGCTATCAGATTGGCGAATTAGAGTGAACGAACAAAAATGCAAGCACGTTACATTCACCTTAAACAGGCAGAACTGCCCGCCGCTAACGTTAAACAACACTCTACTCCCGCAAGCAAACGAAGTGACATGTCTAGGAGTACACCTCGACAGAAGACTCACATGGCGCCGGCACATTGAAGCCAAAAGAAAACACATAAAGCTAAAAGCCAGCAGCCTCCATTGGCTTATCAACGCTCGGTCTCCCCTTAGCCTTGAATATAAAGTCCTGCTGTATAACTCGGTACTAAAACCTATATGGATGTACGGCTCCCAGTTATGGGGGAATGCCAGCAACAGTAATATTGACATAGTCCAGCGAGCTCAGTCGAAGATCTTGAGAACCATCACCGGGGCACCGTGGTACGTTCGCAACGAAAACATACAACGCGACTTAAACATTCTACCAGTCAAAGAAGTGATCGCAGAACAGAAGAAAAAGTACTTTACTAAGCTACTGTTGCACCCTAACCACCTGGCGAGAGGTCTAACAAGGTTGAGCAACCAATCACGTCTTCGTCGCAATGACCAGCGACCGACTTGAGGGACGCGCAACCAGAATGCAGTCTTAACACACTGTTAGATAAATTTTAATGTTAAGATTCGTAAACTTATTGTTAGTCTCAAAATTAAGAAGAAGATTCAATAAATAAAAGCAAAGTTCTCAAAAAAAAAAAATAAAAATATTTTTTAAATCTATTCATCCTTGTTTACATGTGTACATATATATATATATATGTCGGCACATAAAGACTGCGTATTTGCAGTTGCGTTTCGGCACATTGACACTGCGTACTTGCAAGTGCGTTTCGGCACATTGACGCTGCGTAATTGAGAGTGGGCATGTGAGATTGCATTATCCTTTATTTGCGCTGTGATTGGTGGTCTGCATTTTGTCGCTTTGACAAGTACACTTATTGCGGGGCGACAGCGTCTCGTCGCTGGTTCGAAGGCATAGGCATAGAAGCGATTCGGACGACAGGACAGTGTACTGCCGTCGTCGCTTGTGTAAATCTCGAAACGTAATGGAAAACGATCATAATTCGACATCAGAAGTGGGATGTGGCCATCTGCCTTCAATGTTGAAACGACCATGGCGTGCCATTATGGAGTTACAAAATCAAAATTTAATTGAACTTGTGAGAGCCATCAAAACCACGGTACCTGATGCAGAACAGAACAAATCTGTGCAACTACTCAAATTCAACCCAGACAAACCAGGCGCCAACGCATCATCTTGGTGAACAACTGTCGAAATAATTTTACAAGAAAACACATCGAGAAGCAGTGCGTTGGTTATGGCTTTCAGTTCAGCTTTAGAAGGAAGCTCTTCGCAATAGCTTTCGCAAGTGTGCTACGCTGAAATTACTTGGCCTGAGTTTAAAGAATTGTTTATGCAACGCTTCGTACTATAGAAACACCAGCACCCATATTTCTTAATATGCTATCAAATCGACCTACTGATGGCGAGAGTCTGGCTGTTCATGCAAGTCGCATGCTTACGGAACTAACAACTAAATGGAGCCAAATGGAAAACGAAGAGATTGCCGTGTCTGTGAACCTTGCATTGCTGGCAAACTTCGATAACCGATTGCAGCGTTTAAGTTTGTAGTGTTGGCTTGGACCGCAATCATTTATTGGATGGGCCTAAAAGTAGGCAAAGTTTTTTGGCTGTTGGAAAACGCCAAATATAGTTATGTTTATATGTATATGTTAAATATCCAATTTTTGTTAGTTAAATGTTAGATGTTTAGTGCTAGTATATACTTTTAGGATAATTGTGTTTTGTTAGCCAAAAATTTATTAGCGTCATCTGTGTGTGTGGCTTGACAACATCGCTTACAGATTTTTAGCGATAGATGCATCTTAAGGCAGTGAATGACAAAGAAAATGGGAAGATAAGAATGCATCAAAGTTTAATGTCCATTTGACAAGGCACATATAATATTTATTCATTCGTGATGGTCATTCATTCTCGCAAGTCACCTGTTAATTTTGGCGTGGCAATGCTCACAAAGTGTAGAAAAAAAAATATATTGTATATATCGCCAACTAAAAGACAAAAGTGACACAATTAAATAAATAGTGAATAGTGCAAAAAAAAAATTGTGAGAAATCACCCCTCCATTTCGGCCAACAAAAAAGAGGCGACAGGCGGAGAGAATCTTTGGAATTTTGTATGGTGCCGTCCAAAAAGCAGGGTAAATATTGCTCACGGCAGATATTACATATATGATAGTAATGCTCTGATTTTTATTTATAAATCAGACGGCACGCAGCCTCAAATTGATCTTTTGGATGTTGTTGGTGTAGGCGCTTCATACGAAGTTAAGCCACCAAACCAATCATCCACTCCGCATCGTCACCCGGCAGCAAAAAGCTTGCGATAAAGCCTTGAAAGCTTGAGCACTACCGCTTCGAAAGCTGCAGCGGATCAGCTGATAGCGAGAGGCCAATTTCTTCAATTTGCCAGCAATTACGAGGAGCGATTTTCCAGTGATACTGCGCCGCCGCCACCTCAAATTTACCTGGAAGTTGTCTCCAAGAGGCATAACAAGGAGAACGCCAGCGTTACCACTGGTGTATTGGTGCAATCGACCGTACAACAAAAGTCATAAGTGTCTCCGAAGCTGATGTCCGTGCCTATAGATGTTTTTTGTTGTTTAGTATATATCAGCGTTATTTCTCTTGGGCCTTCTGCCATTTACTTAGTGCGTTTTTTTTTTATTTTATTTTGTTCATTTAATGTCTTGTTTTCGTACAAGTATATATGTTGAATGTAAAACTGTGTTGTGAATTTATGTATGTATCAGATGTAAATAAACTTCATTAGTTACCATAAGTTGTCCTTCATATATCTTGTCCGTAAATACTTTTGTTCTCTGTGAAGACTTGCAATTTTAAAATTTAATTTATATTTGTTTACCAAAACAATGGAACATCTGGCATAAAAGCTCAGATCACCATTCGAGTAGAAAGCTTTTGGCCAAGGCTTTAAACTTTTGCTCCACAGCTCAAAACAACAACAACAAAACACCCATATCACCGGCTGAGAAAGATCTTTCGTCGCTGGAGAATGATGTAAGTGAGCTTTATATACATACATATCTTTTTTCACATATTGTTCGTAACAGAGCTTTTTTTTATACCCGCTATCCATAGGGTAGAAGGGTATTATAACTTTGTGCCGGCAGGAAATGTATGTAACACGTAGAAGGAGGCATCTCCGACCCTATAAAGTATATATATGTAAAGTATTTTATTAAATGTAAATTAATTGTTTATTATTAATCGTGATAACTTTATATATGTATTTATCAACTACGACTTTTTCTGCAGCAACGACTTAATACTTCGCGACTTTCCAAGGAGTGAAGTGCGTTCGCAACTCTTGTTCTTCTTTATATTTAACAGAGTGCATGAGCTGCCGGATCGCTAAACTTATTATTGACAGAAGTGACCTGTTTACATTCGGCCCTCCTGATCTTCTTCATCTGTCCCAGATGACAGTAACTCCTCGTTGTCCATCACAAACCTCCAGAGCTTCATATTGTCGCAGCTAGAAGCAGTGATATTAGGCCCTTCAACATCAGCTGCTTTACGAACGTCATATCGCCCATTTCCCTTCGTCTTTGTTATCTCGTATGGACCAAGATACTCGCTTGCCAGCTTACGTCCGGCGACAAATTGCGTTTTTTTTATGGCGACAAGATCTCCAATTTTATATGTCTGCTCTAGCCGGCGCTTCTTGTCGAAATTGCGTTTGTAGACCTGCTGTGTCTGCTCTATATTTCGTCCCGCCTCCTCACGTTGCTTTTGACGCTCATTGTTGAATTGACAGACCAACTCCTCCTCTAACATCTGCAGTAAAAGATCTCTTGCCACGCCTGTCGTCGTCTTTACGTGGTCTACCTTCATCTCGTCAAGGAATTGTTGAAATCCATCCGATGTGAATGCTGCTCTCCTGTCCGTAATAATACGCTGGGGCAGCCCGAACACATTGGACCACTCGTTCAACCTCTTCACAACTTCCTCATGGCCAGTCGACTTGGTTGGAAACAGCCATACGAACTTGCTGAATCCATCTACTGCCGCCAAAATATACTTATATTGCTTAGCAGATGCATCCATGGGACCTAAATAATCCATATGTAATGTGTGTAAGGGAGCATCGCCTTTGTCGATCGTGTTTAGAAAACCCTCTTGTTTTCCCAATTTCTTGCTGTGGATTATACATTTTATGCAATTAGAGATCAAATTAATTGTCTTACTCTCCAGAATTGCTGATGGATAGCATGCATCGTCTTTTGTGTCGAAAAATGACCAACTTCGTGTGCTGTTCTCCTGTATTTTTGTTAAATGCCTTAAATGCGGCGCAGTCCGTCAGCAGCTTAAAGTTAACACCCAGCAAGTAGGGTCTAAACTTTTTGATGGCTAAATAGGCTGCTTTGACCTCTAAGTAATAGATGTGTCTTTTTGATTCGGCGTCTGTCGTTTTCTTACTCCAATAGTTAATCGGGTGCATCTTGCCCTCGAACAACTGCAGTAATACAGCTCCAAAACCGTCTTTAGAGGCATCAGTGTAGAGCTCGGTCGGGGCATCTCTTGAGTAAATATGCAATACCGGTTCCTTCGTCAGTATATCCTTCAACTGCTGCATCGCCTGTAGCTCTGCCGTAGCAATATGGAAATCTGCTCCCTTCTTTAAAAGATCAGTTAACGGGCGTGCAATGTGAGCATATCCGCAAACGAATTTTCTGAAGAATCCCGTCAATCCCAGAAATGACTGTACTGCTTTGATATTCTTCGGCGTGGTGAAATGGCTGCCTGCTACAGTTTTCTCCTTTCCCGGCCAAATTTTACCAGCCTCAATGGTGTGGCCCAGAAAATTTATTTTGTTTTGCATAAAGCTGCATAAAGCTGAATTAAATGGAAGAATTTAATTTTTAAGCCATACTGCGCTGCTGTCTCCAAAACTCGTCTGGTCTTCTGCAAGCATATCTCAGGCGACTCGGCGTATATGATTATATCATCTATGTACAGCTGCATGTCTCCAGATTTTCTAAGGTTCTGGAATGCAAACTGAACAAATCTTATGAAAGCAGCTGGCGAATTTTTAAAACCAAACGGCGTTTTATTAAATTCGTAAAGCCCTTCACGTGTCATTAAAGCTGTCATCCATTTGCTTTCTTCTTGAATTGGCACGTGGAAATAGCCATTCTCCAAATCCATTATCGTATACCAACGTGCAGCCTGCAAACTCTCAAACACTTCCTCTATCAGTGGCACCGGAAAACAATACATCAGTACCATGCTGTTAAGTTTTCTGTAGTCGACGCATACTCGCAGTGTGCCGTCCTTCTTTTTAACAACAACTACTCGGCTTGCAACATTTGACGACGATTTGCGTACGACTCCGTGATCAATCCACTCTTCTACTTGCTTCTGTACAGCGGCAGCTTCATCTGGTGATATCCGAGCAGGTGGATGGCGAAACGGCTTAACCACTCCATCTGGCACTATCTTTAGCTCGACAGGACACTGTTTAACAACTTGCGGCGGCTTCTCGTAGGTGTCCTCTATCAACTGCTCGACAGGCTTCCGATACTTGGCGAAACTGTAAAAGAAGACACTTCGCAAATATTATATACTTCATACTCATCATTATGCATCGAGCTTCCTTCCATATTCAGAAAGTATATCCTCGCTTGTCAGCAACCATGCGAAATTTATTGATGAAATCGTGCCCTAGCAGTACATCGTATTCCATTTTATTGCTAGGCACAACAATAAAATTTTGGTCAGTTGACAGCCGATCGACCACTACTTGCGCGTTGAAACATCCAGTTGGTTGCCCAATCCACGCAATACTGAGGCAGTCTTAGTAAGCTCTACGTTCTTTATTTGATCTACGATTTTTGCCTTTATCAACGTCACATCCGATCCTGTGTCCACCAGACAGTCTACTTCAAGATTGTTGACTTTTATCTTTTTGTGCGGCTGTTCTCGTACACAACTTTATTAACTTTTTCAACTTTTGTAGGACAATTACGCGAAATATGACCCTCTTGATTGCAACTAAAGCATTTTGTGCTGGCATTGCAATCCTTTCTTTTATGCTCTGTCGAACCGCAATTATAGCAATGATCTTTTTTACCAGCTGACGTCATTTACTTGTTGTTAACATTCGTTTTCTGTTGCTCACTCTTCTTTTCATTCACATTCAGCTTATCGTAAATCTCAAACTCTTCTTTCAATGACTTAAGTGACTTACATCGCAACATACTGTAGTTATATTCATTTTTAATGTCGAGTCCATTTACTATGTGATTAATTACAGCAATATCTTCAATGTCCCCAAGTGCAGCTATCACATCTTCAGACTCCAGGAATAGCTTGGCTGTTCCAACCATCTTGCCTCTGGCTTGAACATATTTCTGCTTTTCTGAAAGCTCGTAGGCATCTGCATTTCTTTCGAAAATTTCAAACCACTTTTTAACTGGTATCGATTTTCCATCGTAATCGGCCACAACTTTTTCAAACTTATCGACCGGTTGAGCCCCCAAATGTAAAGTATTTTATTAAATGTAAATTAATTGTTTATTATTAATCGTGATAACTTGGAGTGAACAATACTACGCATTATATTTTATCAACTACGACTTTTTCCTTCGCGACTTTCCAAGGAGTGAAGTGCGTTCGCAACTCTTGTTCTTCTTTATATTTAACAGAGTGCATGAGCTGCCGGATCGCTAAACTTATTATTAACAGAAGTGACCTGTTTACATATATTCTTGATCAGCGTCAACAGCCGAGACGATCTAGCCCTGTCCGTCTGTGTGTCTGCCCGTATGAAACACTGGATCTCAGAGACTATACGAGATAGAGCTATAATTTTTTTTCGACAGCATTTGTTATGTTTGCACGCAGATCAAGTTTGTTTCAACTTTTGCCACGCCCACTTCCGCCCCTCAAATCAAAGCCATGTCCGTCTGTGTGTCTGTCTGTCTGTGTGTCTGTCCGTATGAAACACTGGATCTCAGAGACTATAAGAGATAGAGCTATAATTTTTTTTCGACAGCATTTGTTATGTTTGCACGCAGATCAAGTTTGTTTCAAATTTTGTCACGCCCATTTCCGCCCCGCAAATCAAAAAAATCGAATCACAAGCTTTAAAATTAAAGCTAGAGTTGCGAATTTTGATATACACAATAATTACTATAGTAGTTATGATGATTTAAAATTTGGTTGTGATCAGATAAAAATTGTCGAAGTTATTAAAGAAATACTTTTGTATGGGCAAAAACGCCTACTTACTAGGGGTCTTAGATGCTTTGGCTGACAATCTGGTATATTGTGCCGTCTATGGTATATTTTAAATGCGGTACTATATCGATATACCAAATATACCATTTGGTATATTTTTAGTATTTTTTCCAGTATATTCGGTATATTTTTAGGAAAATACCGCGAAATATATTTCTGTTATTCAAAATGGGTAGCAAGTATCTCACAATCGAGTACACTCGACTGTAGCTTTCTTAGTTGTTTTTCATTGAATCTGTTGAATGTAAGATTTATAGTCTGAAATAAGTTTTCTTTTCGTTTTGCTGGCAGCTTAATTTCGTTGCACCTGAGACACCTTAAGTTTCTTGGGGCTGAGCATTTGCTGGTGGTCCATTGCCATACCATGATGTGGACTCATAATTAAATAGTTTTATATTGCATAAAATTAGCGATCTATATATAAAAATTGCAAGATGAAATATTGGCTATTTATTTCTATTATTCATATATATTCTATTTATTTAGTTTTCAAGTATTTATGAATAATATAATTTTGCTTTAATTTTTCCACCTACATATTTTTTTTGTATTCCGTTCATGTTTTCTTTGGTTGATTTATTTGCCGTTTCTTTGTGTATCTTAATTTAAATAAATTGTTTATTATGTGCTAGTAATTTTTCAAATTTGGAACCAATGTTATTTAAATTATTATTTACGTTGCACTGTGGTTCCACCAGAGGCAAAAAATCAAAAAAACGTTCAGAAAATATTGAAACTCAATTTACACAGTTTGTCTCTAAAATGTCCAAATTTTCAATTTGCAAGCCTGTTTTCGCTGGAAACCTAGCGGTACTTTCTAAAAATAGAATCAAAAGCATGAATACGTGTTCATTTCAACAGCGCATCGCAGCTCTGGTGAAATATTTTGGAGCAAAAGCGCACTTCAAATCGGGCTGGTAACTATTCAAGTTTATAAATTTATATTATTTAAAATGGATTTTGAAGCCCAAGGTATTTATTTTAATTTATAAAATTAATTTATACTATACTTGATATGAAATTAATGAAAACTAACTTGATATGTGAAACCCTTTTGTTTGTACCTTTTTTGTGAGTCTTAAATGTGTTTACCTAAAGTTTTAGTTGGGTTCCCACACAATGCCACATTAGAATTATTATTTTTTTTCTTTGTCATAGTTTTAAGATTTTTAAATCGTTAAAGTTAGGTGCGGAAAGTTGCGAATGTATTTGTAATCGTTAATATGGTTACACGACTTCTTATTTTTTCATCAACACGTTACTGCAGGCCAGATTCGTTTTCAGTTCAAACAAGTAAGAAAGCTACAGTCGAGTGTACTCGACTGTGAGATACCCGCAACCCATTTTGAATAAAAGCAATATATTTTGCGGTATTATTCTCAAAATATACCAAATATACTGCAAAAATACTAAAAATATACCAAATGGTATATGTGGTATATCGATATAGTACCGCATTCAAAATATACCATAGACGGCACAATATACCAGATTGTCAGCCAAAGCAACTCAGACTCCTAGTAAGTAGGCGTTTTTGCCCATACAAAAGTATTTCTTTAATAACTTCCACAATTTTTTTCTGATCGCTGACCAAATTTTCAGGGATTATAACTACTATAGTTATTACTGTATATACCAAAATTCGTAACTCTAGCCTTAAAATTACGCTTGTTATTCGATTTTTTTGATTTAAAAGGGCGGAAGTGGGCGTGGCAAAAATTTGAAACAAACTTGATCTGCGTGCAAACATAACAAATGCTGTCAAAAAAAATTATAGCTCTATCTCTTATAGTCTCTGAGATCTAGGTGCTCATACGGACAGACGGACAGACGGACGGACGGACAGACGGACATGGCTATATCGTCTCGGCTGTTGACGCTGATCAAGAATATATATACTTTATAGGGTCGGAGATGCCTCCTTCTACCTGTTACATACATTTCCTGCCGGCACAAAGTTATAATACCCTTCTACCCTATGGGTAGCGGGTATAAAAAGAGACAACTCAACTATCAATCGAAGAGGAAAAATACTTTAGGAAAAAAATACCTCAACTCAAGTCTACAGAATTTTTATTTTTATAATAAAAAGATAATTGTTGAGCATAGTTTACTACTGACTATCTTAGATGTAAAAGTATGCAACGCTTTTTGTAACAGTATAACTAGAAGTATTTATTTATGTTATAATTATATTGATTCGTCGATAGCTGTGTAAATATCAATTTAATAAATTGGTTTAGGGTGGTTTAATTTAGGATTTTTTGATACGACAATATTTTAGTAGGTGTATAGCTTGGGGATTGGATAAGATTTAACTGAAGTATAATAAAACACAAAATAGTTAATGTTTCCTATGATAGTCATATTATCCGATTTTAATAAAATTTGCTAAGCATATGTAAAACTACACCAAACTTATAGTCTGGGAGTTTATAGTAGATAACATAGCTTTAAAAATAAAAATTGTTCATACTAAATTTGTATTTTTAACCGATCATTCCTATAGCAGTTATATCATATAGACGTACGATATGGCCAATTTTTATAAAATATATTTGTAATATTTCTTTTATAATTTTGGGGAAAATTTTGTAACAATACAACAACTAGAAGTATTTATGGCCGCGGCTCCATACAAGCCGAACCACTGTGCGTTGGCTTTGCAGGATCATGGTAGGGTGGGCGTCTGCACCAATGAGTGCACCGTAAAGGAGAAGTGCTCCAAGTCGAAGGTAGATCCCTAATTTATCTTTTCTCTAGTTTTCTTCTAACTTTTTTGTTTACTGTCCTTGTATGTCTCTTCCCCATTTTTTCCCCTCCAACTTAAGTACGCAAATTTTTATACCCGCTACCCATAGGGTAGAAGGGTATTATAACTTTGTGCCGACAGGAAATGTATGTAACAGGTAGAGGGAGGCATCTCCGACCCTATAAAGTATATATATTCTTGATCAGCGTCAACAGCCGAGACGATATAGCCATGTCCGTCTGTCCGTCTGTCCGTCCGTCCGTCTGTCCGTCTGTCCGTCTGTCCGTATGAGCACCTAGATCTCAGAGACTATAAGAGATAGAGCTATAATTTTTTTTCGACAGCATTTGTTATGTTTGCACGCAGATCAAGTTTGTTTCAAATTTTTGCCACGCCCACTTCCGCCCCCGCAAATCAAAAAAATCGAATAACAAGCGTAATTTTAAAGCTAGAGTTACGAATTTTGGTATATACAGTAATAACTATAGTAGTTATGATCCCTGAAAATTTAGTTGCGATCAGAAAAAAATTGTGGAAGTAATTAAAGAAATACTTTTGTATGGCCAAAAACGCCTACTTACTAGGGGTCTGAGTTGCTTTGGCTGAAAATCTGCTATATTGTGCCGTCTATGGTATATTTTGAATGCGGTACTATATCGATATACCACATATAGCATTTGGTATATTTTTAGTATTTTTTGCAGTATATTTGGTATATTTTGAGAATAATACCGCAAAATATATTACTTTTATTCAAAATGGGTAGCGGGTATCTCACAGTCGAGTACACTCGACTGTAGCTTTCTTACTTGTTTTAATAATATAGTTAATCTATGGAAGCACGTAGCGGAAAGGATAATTTTTTTTGCCCACACCCATCCGACCAGACAACAGCCGTAGCGATCGCGTACGCCTTTCTTAGCGCTACATTTACACCAGCTTCCCTCAGCGAACCAGCTTCGTTGTACGCTACAAGTTTCACATCAAATATTCGAACCAGAGGCTATTTACAGTCCGAATTAAAAGCGTTTACTTTTATTAAAAGGAAAAGCGGCGCTATGGAGCAACAGTCAGAAACTTATTCTAAACGGCAAAAACAATCATCGATAGAGTGTCATTTCTGCGAAAAATTGGGCCATAAAATTTTTGAATGCAGATTCAGGAAACTACAGAATCAATTTGCGACTGATAAAACACGACATGGCAAACACGATGGTCGCCACCGTGAAAACCCAAATGTAACTTGCTACAAGTGCGGAGAATTGGGTCACATATCTACCCAATGTACAAAAAAGGAAGTTGATAAGAACAAGGCATTTAACCGGGAAAAGCGAGTGGGGCAGTGTTGCGTTGTAGTACCTAAGGGATGCCTGAACCAAATTTTTTAAATCACCTTCGATTCTGGATCGGAATGCTCGTTGATGAAAGAAAAGCTAAGTACCAAATTTTCTGGTAAAAGATTCAATAATATTGTTATACTAAAATATCGGCAGTAATGGAATAAGTAGTACTGTACAAATATTAAGTAACGTAAAAATTGACGAGAATTGTATTGAAATTTTGTTTCACGTAATAGGCGATGATGATATGCAAAACGACATTGTAATTGGCCGTGAAGTGTTAAATAAGGGTCTTGATATTGTTGTTTCATCAAACCAGTTTAAGATTTAAGACCAAAGTAGTTAATTTATGTACCGGCAATGAGCCAGCTGACATTGATACTGAGCTTGAGGGACAAGATAAAATAAAACTACATTCATTGTTGACTAAAGCCAGAATTGGCGAAATGAAAATTAGGTTGATTGATCCAACAAAAAACGTACAAGGAAGGCCAAATCGCTTAAGTCCATGCGAGCGAGATTTAGGTTAGGTTAGGTAGGACCGGCTGCCCCTGTACGGGGCAAAGCATAGACCAGTGGAGGTCCGTATTAGTAGAGGCACACATCAGCCTTGCAGTTTTGCACGAGTTGGCATTGCGCCAGCTTGCGTCCCACTGAAGTCTAGAGCGCACCTCAATTTCTCTGCCTAGAGTTCGCAGGGATATCGGAACATTGCACATATTACCGACATCGAGCCCCACTCCCTCTTTGGCGAGAGAGTCTGCGATCTCGTTGCCATCGATGCCCTGGTGGCTTGGGATCCAATAGATACGCACGACCGCAGATGCGTTCAGCGACTCTATTGTTCTTCTGCTGTCCAGGACAACTTTGGACTTGACCACATCAGAGTATATTGATCTTATTGCAGCCTGGCTGTCAACAAAGATGTTAATTGAGTTATGATTACGCTGTAAACCCCGAGCCAATTCGGCAGTCTTGCCAATGGCAAAAACTTCCGCCTGGAAGATGCTGCAGTGGTCTGGGAGTTTATAGGAATGTTTGGAGACCGGGTCTGGACAGTATACGGCCGCTCCGACACCATCATCCATCTTCGACCCATCGGTGAAGAGGTTGAAGGCTTCGGGAATGCATAACCCTTCGCGCCAGCAATCCGGTTCCAAGAATATTGTTTTAATATGGTCGGTACTGGTAAGGGGGATAGTATAGTCCAAGTCTCTACTAGTCTCCCTACCAATGGCGCTGGGCTTCTTCACCTTTCTGACACGTTGAGCTTCCATGACAGTTTGCTGTCCAGGACCACACCTAGGTATTTTACTGCTAGGCTCGGCTTGAGCATAGTACAGACTATTTTTGGGGGGACCACGCAGGTACCTTATACCTCTTCGTGAAGAGGATAAGGTCCGTTTTGTCCGCGTTAATGCTGAGCCCGGCTGATTCGGCCCATGCTTTAACTTCCCGCAAAGTAAGTTCCATTACGGAACTAAGGGTGGTTGGGCATTTCCCAGTTATCAAAATGCTTATGTCATCGGCATAGGCAATTAACTTGGGGGCCCGTCTAGTGAATTTTTGAAGTAGGCTATTTATGACCAAACTCCAAAGGAGAGGCGAGAGAACCCCAACCTGGGGAGTGCCACCTCGCACTACCTTTGTAATAGCTGCATCGCCCCACGTAGCCACCACCCGCCTGTCGGAAAGAAGGCGGTTGACCCACCTGTGGATCGCTGGTGCCGTGTTGACTGAGGTAAGGCCCTTCATAATAGCGTCAGTAGTGACGTTGTTGAAGGCGCCTGAAATGTCAAGAAATGCACCCAAGGCATATTCTTTATAATGGTCTGCTTTTTCAATGGAGGCTACTAGAGCATGGAGAGCTGTCTCAACGGACTTGCCCTTTGTATACGCATGCTGATTTGGGGACAACAGATGCATTGAGTTGCTTCTGATGTGCAAATCAAGTAGCTTTTTCAATGTTTTTAGCAGAAAAGAGGTTAGGCTGATAGGCCGGAAGTCATTTGGGACCACATGACTGCATTTGCCCGCCTTGGGCAGGAAAATGACTTTCGAGGTCCTCCAAAGAGTGGGGATATGACCCCATGCGAGGCACGCCGAATAGATACCCGATAGCCACGGAACAATCGTGAGCTTGCTGGCTTGCAGCATTGCTAGCGAAAGTCCATCGAGGCCGGGCGACCTGACCTTCGCAAAGGAGTCGATAGCCCAAATTATTTTATTAACTGTAATTAGTCCGGCAGGGGGTCTCATAACTGGGAGACTAGGAAGGAGCTGCCAGTCACTGTTCTCCATTCCAATACATCCCGGGAAATGAGTTGAGAGCAGTGCTTCAAGAGTTTCAGCACTGCTCTCCGTCCACACTCCATCGCCCGACTTGAGCAGACTAGGACTGGAAGCCTGCTTGGACAGCAGCTTCCTTAGTCTGGAAGTGTCTTTGATGTTGTCCAGGTCAGAGCAAAAGGTTCTCCATGAAGACCTTTTGGATGATCGGATCATCTTCATGTACGACTTCAGGAGAAACTTATACTCGTCCCAGACAGAAGTTGTCCACCTTCTTAGCAAGTTGAAACATGCTAGTAAGCTCCCCACGAAGCGAAGAGAGATCTGGGTTCCACCAGGGTGGCTTCGATCTTCTCGTCGGTCTAGAGAGCCTACATGATTGGCGAAATGCGGAAAGTAGTCCTGCTGAGAGGATATTTACATTTGTTTCTAGGTCCTGTACCGAGTTGATGTTACCCGGCGAACCAAGAGACTTGGAAACAAGGCTAGAGAATTTCGCCCAGTTAGTATTGCGGGGATTTCTGAACGGCTGAGCCGCAGGTACCCTGTGAAAAGGAATGGTAAATTGAATGTACTTATGATCCGAGGAGGGTCTTTCCCTCCACTCTTCTACATTGGTTACAAGAGGTGGGACCTACATAGGTAGATACCTCACCTCTGTTGGCTAGTCTAAGCTTATAGATAAGGATAAAATCAAGAACTGACTCACCCTTGTCGTTAATGTCGGGACTTCCCCAGACGCTATGGTGGGCGTTGGCATCCGTTCCGATTATTAGATGTTTGTTGGACTAGCAGACCATGTCCACCAGCCTCCGCAGCTCGTCAGGTGGAGCCGGCATGTCGTGGGCAATGTAGCAGGATGCCAGCAGCAAACATCCCTCACGGCTCTCCAGCACCACCACGGTAAGATCGTCATTGCTGTAATTAGGTAGTAGATGAGCTTTTAGCCCCCTTTTTTACAAGGATGGCAGTTCTCGATCTACTTACCAATGTCGGGACGTACAGATCGTAATTAAGCGACTTCAGCCCAGCAACCGTGTTGCCCGACGCTATCCACGGTTCTTGGACCAAAGCCGCGTAGGCGGACACTTCCTCCAGGGCAAAGAGTAGCTTCGCCGAAGCCGTTTTAGACTTATGGAGGTTGAGTTGCAGCACACTCATTAGAGGTTAGCAAACTCGCGGGGGGGGGGGCCCGTCTTCATGGACAGTTCCTCCCCCCACCTCCTCCGTCAGTCAGGCTGAGGTGCTGGGTGGCGTCGGTCACGCTCTCGACACCGAGATCTGCCTCAACCTCCCCTGACCTCAGCGTGTGTGTGTCCTTGTCGCTGGGATGACGTTTTTTGAGGTGAAGGTACACGCTCCCTAAGCCCCACGCCATCTTCCCATTGCGTTTATATAGCAGATCCTCGGCCTCCTTATTGATCTGAATGATCACGTGCTGCCCACCACTGGGTAAAGGTTCATCAACCTTCAGCACGGACCAATCACTCGTCGGTATGGCCGGGTTCTGCTTTTTAAGCAGCTGAAGCGCCCGCTCGCCCTGAACAACTATTGGGAAAAGGACTTACGCCTTCGGCATAGACGGAATATTATTCCTGTCCACCACGTCCAGCTTGGCCCCCTCCCACAGTCCGTCCAGTTTGGGTACGGTCGCTTGCAGCCACTGCAATGTTGGGTCGTCCTTGCATGTCAGGATCTTGACACCATTCATCCAGCCAGTGCCTTCGAATGTAGGCATTGGACTGTCTGGGACATTCTCCATCCTGACAAACAGTGCGTCGACCAGCTGACTATGGGTCAACCGACACCGCTCTGCAGACATTTTCCCGTTAGGGTCCCCTCTGTCTATGAGAGCAACGGCGATATGCCGCCTGGCAGTTTCAGCAACCGTTGCTCTCTGTCTCGTCTTGTTCGAATCCGTGTTGGTGGAGCCAGGTGCTCGCAGCCTCTTGCTCACTGGGGCCCCTTGCTTGGGACTCTCAGCGGACCGTTGGCGCTTGCTTGCCGTGGACTCCACCTTGTTGTTGGCTGGGCCGGTAGAACCGGTCTGAACTTTAGTGTCTCTTGGAAGGGGGCTAAGTTGGTTTTCACGCATCCACGCATTAGCCCAGCTAGCCTCTCCTTGAGGCCTTCTTCTTCAGCCACCCGTGCCCCGCTGCGCAACCTTGGAGGTGCTGGCGATAGGCAGGGGGGACTGAAGAGGAAGACGAGCGAGATTTAGTTCGGGAAAAAATTAATGAACTGCTAAAATGCAATTTAATTAGGCCAAGCTGCTCACCTTATGCAACCCCTATATTATTAGTTAAGAAAAAAAATGGTTCGAACAGACTTTGTGTTGACTTTAGAGAGCTGAATTCAAACACAGTCGCTGATAAATACCCTTTATCACTAATACAAGATCAAATCAATAGGCTTGGAGAAGTTATTACTTTACATGTCTAAATATGGCCAGTGGATATTACCAAATTCCTTTACATTATAACTATACACGGCGCTTGTGACTCCTTCTCTTTTTCAACGAGAAAGAAAGATTACGGATCGTTCTAGATGTTTTGACAAAGGCTGGGTTTTCATTCAATCTTACAAAGTGTTCTTTCCTGAAAACATCGGTTCAATATTTGGGTTACAATATAAGTGCAGGGAAAATTCGCCCAAGCCCACAGAAAGTTGTAGCATTAGCTGCTCTTCCGCCTTCACAGTCTGCCACTTCACTTAGACAATTCATTGGAGCATCCTGTTTCCGACAATTTATTAAGGGATTTTCACAATTACTGAAACCGTTGCAGTTGCAGTGGCTACGGTGCAATTTTGTTACATAAAATTATTAACAAACCCCAGGTAATAGAATACTATAGCAAAACTACTTCACCGGCAGAATCAAGATATCACTCGTACGAGTTGGAAACCTTAGCTGTTGTGAACTTCATTAAACATTTTCAACATTTGTTGGGCAGGAACTTCGTCGTTTATACTAACTGCAACTCGCAAAAGGCGTCGAGAAATATACAAGATTTAACCCCCAGAGCACAGCGTTGGTGGGCTTATTTGCAGTCATTCACATTCGATATTCAGTATAGAGAAGGGAAAAGAATGGAACATGTTGACTTTTTATCGAGAAATCCTCTTTCACCTAAGTCTACTTCGACCTCAAAAATAGTCGAACAGAAAAGAGTAAATTTAGCTCAAATTTCAAGCAACTGGTTTATTGCTGAACAACATCGAGATTCGGACATAATTGAAATTGTTAAACATTTTAAAAACTTTTCTCTGGCTGAAGATAGTGCGAAAACCTATGAACTAAGGGCAGAAGTTCTTCATCGGAAAATACAGAGAAATGGCAGAACACGTTGTTTACCAGTGGTGCCAAGAGCTTTCAGATGGTCTGTTATAAATCAAGATGAGTCAATATTGCATTTAGCTAATGCTCAAGCTAATACTCAAGTGGAGCTTACCATGAGCACGTTGAAGAATATGTTAACGGCGGTTGAAACTGGAAGACAGTCTTGGCAGGATGTGTTAGGAAAGGTGCAGTTGGCAATCAATTGAGCAACCAACCGCACTACGAAAGCAAGTCCTTTAGCAATGTTATTGGGAACGGTAGCACGCCCATTAGGATTACTTCCACCTAGTGACATAGAAAATGTTATTGATCTACCAAACGTAAGAGCGCAAGCTGCAGAGAATGTATTAGTCAGTGCAGCTTATGATAAAGAACGATTTGATAGAAAAAGGGCAAATAAGGCAATAAGAAAAAGCACAAACTTGGAGTTTATGTTACTTAAAAGCGATGAAAGACACCAGACCAAGCTAAGTCCGAATTTCAAGGGGCCTTTTGAAATAGTAACAGTTCTAGAAGCTCACAGGTACATTTTAAAGTCCTTGACCAATAAAAGAAATTATAAATATATATGCACATGAGCATTTAAGAAAACAAGTAAGAAAGCTACAGTCGAGCGTGCTCGACTGTGAGATACCCGCTACCCATTTTGAATACTTAGTTGTACTGCTGGCCAACGAAAATGGCAGAGTACTGAGAACATAAAATATAATGCAAGCACAAGTGCAAAACATATTAATGTTAGTTTTGATGTGTGACACATTTGATTATGTGACCATAAGAATGAATAATGAAGAAGAATGAATAAAAAAAAAAAAACAAGTAAGAAAGTTACAGTCGAGTGTGCTCGACTGTGAGATACCCGCTACCCATTTTTAATAAGGGCAAAATATTGCGGTATTATTTTCAAAATATACCGAAAATACTAAAAAATACTAAAAATATACCAAATGGTATGTTTGGTATATCGATACAGCACGCCATTCAAAATATACCATAGACGGCACAATGTACCAGATTGTCAGCCAAAGCAACTAAGACCCTAGTAAGTAGGCGTTTTTGCCCATACAAAAGTATTTCATTAATAACTTATCTGAACGCAACCAAATTTTCAGAAATCATAACTACTATAGTAATTATTGTACCAAAATTCGCAACTCTAGCTTTAAATTTACGCTTGTTATTCGATTTTTTTGATTTGCGGGGGCGGAAGTGGGCGTGGCAAAAATTTGAAACAAAATTGATCTGCGTGCAAAAATAACAAATGCTGTTGAAAAAAAATTATAGCTCTATCTCTTATAGTCTCTGAGATCTAGGTGTTCATACGGACAGACGGACATGGCTATATCGTCTCGGCTGTTGACGCTGATCAAGAATATATATACTTTATAGGGTCGGAGATGCCTCGTTCTACCTGTTACATACATTTCCTGCCGGCACAAAGTTATAATACCCTTCTACCCTATGGGTAGCGGGTATAATTAATGATGGTTATGGAACCCAATACTGGAAATAAGGAAATTTTCTTTTGTTTTGAAACTATTTAATGTCCAAAAGGAGAAAAGAGAAAAAAATCAAATGCTGTTATTTTCTACACGAGGTTGTGCGTAATTGAGAGTGTGCAAGTTATCACCCAGCTCACATAACTAATCGTATTGGAAATATAAACACTTTCGATTTCTCACTTCAGCATATTTCCAATTAGTCCAATTCCAATTGCGCAGTCATTTTTGATGTAAACAATTATGCTTTAGCATAAACACAATTAACGTAAAGCCCAGATCATAATGCGCAAGGGTTTAGGTAGGACCGGCTGCCCCTGTACGGGGCAAAGCATAGACCAGAGGAGGTCCGTAGCTGTACCGGTAGCTTATCTACGTCTCAGAAATCGCGCAGTATGGATGCATTTTTGGCAAAAGCCAGCAGCATCCTAGGAGGTAGCCGTGAGACGTGCCGAAGATCGTTGTAGCACGGCGAATTAAGGTATTTCAACCGGAGTCGGGATAACGCTGGGCATCTACAGAGAAGATGCTCAAGTGTTTCCTTAACCCCGAGTTCGTTGCATTTCCTGCACTGATCACTGTTCGTGATGCCCAGCTTTACAGCATGGACGGCTGAAAGACAGTGACCAGTTAAAATGCCTAGCATTAGCCTGCAGTCTTTCCTTGAAAGCTGCATGACGAATTTGGTTAAGTTTTTGTTAGTAGAGGCACACATCAGCCTTGCAGTTTTGCACGAGTTGGCATTACGCCAGCTCGCGTCCCACTGAAGTCTAGAGCGTACCTCAATTTCACTGCCTAGAGTTCGCAGGGATATCGGAACATTGCACATGTTACCGACATCGAGCCCCACTCCCTCTTTGGCGAGAATGTCTGCGATCTCGTTGCCATCGATGCCCTGGTGGCTTGGGATCCAATAGATACGCACGACCGCAGATGCGTTCAGCGACTCTATTGCTCTTCTGCTGTCCAGGACAACTTTGGACTTGACCACATCAGAGTGCATTGATCTTATTGCAGCCTGGCTGTCAACAAAGATGTGTCATAATGCGCAAACCTAAATGTAAACTCAACAGCGAATGCTGACATACATATCAAAATGCAATTGTAAACACAATTGCATTTCACACTTCGATCTTTGATTTCATAATCCGTTTTGTATAAACATAATGAAGCTTTGTCCCATCTTAGCTGACTTGCAGCATAAGTCCACTTTTGTACTTTAGTTCTAATTTGATATCTGAATAAAGCGGAAGCTTGCAGCTCCCAACAAACAAATCTATTTTTTTCTTTTCAGTACAACTGAATTGATTAATTGGCGCCTGAACGTGGGACTCGTGTTAAAACATACGAAAAGGATCCGTAACTAAAATCCTTTGTATCGCGAGAAAAAAGAATCCTCTGTCGGTATCAAAAGTAACCAATAATATAAAACGTTACTCGAACTCAAAACTATCGTGAACATAAAATTTCCTATAGCTGGAAAAACCGTGTTTTCCGAAAACAAAACAAGTGTTGAACAACACAAGTAAACAAGAGCATTATAATTTCCCTTTGACTGAAAAAGACGTTTGTCCGAAAATTCAAATAAGTTATGTGAACATAACGCAGTGTGTTTTAAAAAAAATACACGAAATAAAAAAGGTTTTCAAAGTTGTCAACCTATTTTTTTTAACTGAAAATAAAAAAAAACCAACTATATCAAAATCATCCAAAAGAAGGAGGTCCAAAATCATCCAAAGGAAGGAAGACTAAAACCAACAAGAAGGACGTCCAACCTGACGGGAGCCAAGTGAGCTTCAGTTATTTTTAATTGTTTAGAAGTAAAATAAATAAATAAACCCTGGACGAATTGATAAGTGATTTTAAAAAATTAAACATGGCTTTAAACAACAATTTGACGGCAGATCTTGTTACTCAGTTAATAGCCAATAAAACTAGGGTTCTACAAGAACAAATTGCGGAGTTAAAATTTAAATTCTTGACTAACACAAATACAGTAGAAGAATATAAAACCACAGTCTTCAACGATTCAATTCGTTGTGACGAATCTTTCGATGTTGTCAAATCTGCTACCAAGTTTTCGTGAAATTTAACCAATATGTCAGTTGGCGTGAATCCGCCACTGGTTCCATGAAAATGTATACGGAAAATAGTAGAAGATACGTAGGCGCGCTTACTATCCTATCCGCTTAGAACCTAAGAAATTCCTAGATTGGATTTCGCTTATAGCGATAAGGGTCCAATTTATACAATTAAACAAGAATTAAGTGTTTTAAGGCAATGCATAATGACCGTGTTAGAATACTACAATTTGGTTAATAAAAAACTCTCCTTACTGGTGAATAAAATAATCATGACATATGGCAACAATGCCAATGTCATAACAGAAATGAACAAAAAGAATAGAGATAACGCCTTGCGGATCTTTATCACTGGTTTAAACAGTTCTTTGTCAGAAATTCTCTTTTCTCTCAAGCCCGAGAATTTACCTAATGCCTTGGCAAAAGCCCAAGAGCTAGAGGCAAACCATCAAAGAGCAAACTTTGCTTTCAATTATTATGCAAAAACAGTGCAAAGCAATAATAACTCCGATTCAAAGGTTCAGGAAAAGAAATCTGAAACTATGAATCAAAATAACAAAAAGTTTAATAATCATAACGGAAAAAAACATTAATAATCTTCGTTTTAATCAAGCAAGTGAATAACCAAAATCAAAATCCTGTACAAAGTAATAACCAGTTACCAGAACCAATGGAAATAGATCCATCGGTTCAAATTCAAAACAAACCTTATAATCAAAATCATTTACATCCTATGAAACGAGATCATGCTTCTGTTTCTGTACAACAATCAAAAAAGTAATGCGTATCAATAATGAGGACAATTTTTTAGAAGAACAGGGGGACAACTCCCATTCATCTTCAGAATAGATAAGAAAGAAAATAAAAACCTAAAAA
Organism: Drosophila albomicans; assembly: GCF_009650485.2. NCBI lineage: Eukaryota > Metazoa > Arthropoda > Insecta > Diptera > Drosophilidae > Drosophila > Drosophila albomicans. The sequence continues at coordinate 124,520 of NW_026263670.1, forward strand.
TACTAATTGATACTGTAGAAATAGCTTGCTATATCAAAAAAGGTATATATATTATAATAACGGTGAAGAATTAGCAATTAAGAAAAGAGTTAAAACAGTAAATGGCTTTAGCCTTATTACGCACTTCTATAATAAAAATATTTTCGGCAAATGCCATAGATTTTACGAAATAGACAATTTGAGTGGTGACCTACTGGTCGGCTATAATCTATTAAAAAATATTAATGCTATAATAGATCTTTATAAGGGAAATCTATATTATAATAACAAAATCGAAATAAATGACGAAACAAATGCTCAAGAGACATTAGGTAATCTGCAAAGTCTTTTAACATTGTTCAAAATAAAGCAAGGAAAACATTTTCCTTATTTCAAGTCTCTGATCATGAAACATCGTCATCAAGTGACGCTGATGATCAACTCAAAGCAAAACGCGCAAGTCAAAAAGAGCAGACGTTCAAACACGTCGGTATTCTTTAAGACAAACACAGAAAACAAATCAAGTCATTCATTTAATGAAATAAATGAAATAGAAAAATTGGACAATCTGGAACAACGAATTGTTCTAGACATAATAACAAAGCATTCTAAAATTCAAACGTGTTTTCCCTTTAGAACAGATATCAAAGGAGAAATAAGAACGTTGAATGATGATGTATTACTGTAAACAATATCCTTATCCGCATTCAGTTAACAATTTCGTTAACAAGAAAATTAATAGGATGTTAGCAGAAAACATAATAAGACCTAGTACCTAATAGTAGTCCCTACAATTCTCCAGTATGGGTAGTAGGAAAGAAAGGCTTTAACGAAGACGGTACTCCAAAAAATCGGTTAGTAATCGATTTAAAAAAACTGAACGATAATACCATTCCGGACAGGTATCCAATGCCTGATCCCACAGTAATATTATCTAACCTTGGAAAAGCACGAATCTTTTCAACAATAGATTTAGAATCAGGTTTTCATCAAATTCTGATGAAAAACGAAGACATTGAAAAAAACAGCATTTTCCATTAACAATGGAAAATATGAATTTCTCCGATTGGATTAACAAATGCACCAAGAATTTTCCAGAGAGCAATGATATTATCTTACGAGATAAAATCGGCAAAACATGTCATATTTACATAGACGACATAATAGTGTTTTCAGAAACCGCCAAACAACATTCAGATGATTTACAAGTATAGAAATCTGTTAATTTATTGTCCCCACAAGCAACCAGATAAATAAGAACACTTTGATTTTAAGTTTTATGAACCACACAAACTCGCTGACAAAACTAAAGTGACGCTAATTAGACGCGTGCACAAAAGTGAAGGAATGTGTGAGAGGGACGACCAGAAGGCTCCGTTGCCGTTGCCTCTTGAGATCCCTTTCCACCAATACATACACAATATATGTAATGCGCGAATATCAATATAATTCTTGCACTTGTATGTATTTACATAAGTATTTTTCAACACGCCACCTCAAGAGTTACATTGATATATAAAGAATAGTTGACAGACGAGTATTGTGCTTATTTATTTTAATTAGTTTGTTCATATAGTTTCTTTTCTTTTTTTCTTTTTCTTCTTCTGGGGATTACAATTAGATCCAGCATTTGCTGCAAAGAGTTGGGGAAACCCAGTAAAACCCAACCAGATCTATACAAATAAAAATAACCAAAAATTAAGTTTACATAGTGAAAAAAAACAAAATATACAAATATTCAAGATTATTGGATTAAGGAACTTCAGTTGCTTAAAGCTATTCGTAGTTATTCAATACTAAAGTAAGTGGACCCTTTTTTTTTTAAATTAATATTTAGTCCATGACAACAGTTTCGGTTAGGTTTGCTGTTATTCAAAAAGTCCCATCTGGGCTCTCAAAATACTGAATCTGGCGGATGGTAACGGCTTCGTCAAGATGTCAGCGAGTTGGAGATCTGTGGAAATATACTTTACAGAAATTAGTTTCTTTTCAATTTGTTCCCTAGTAAAATGATATTTAATGTCTATGTGCTTCGTTCTTTTGTGGCAGGTAGGATTGTTGGCAATACTAATACAGCCTTGGTTATCTTCAAAAATAACTATTGGACCATTTAATTCTAGATTAATTTCTTTTATTAAAGACTTAAGCCATAGGGCTTCTCTAACACCTTCAAATAAGGCCATGTATTCTGCCTCAGTAGATGATGCAGCAACAGATTTTTGCTTCATGGTGCTCCATGAAATCAGACAGCTCTCAAACATCTTAAATAGGTATCCAGTAGTACTTCTTCTGTCCGTTTCATTCCCGGCCCAGTCAGAGTCTACATATCCTATCAGAATATTTTTAAAATCAATATTTTTCTTGAATGTGAGCTTCAAATCAACAGAGCCCTTCAGATATCTAAGAACTCTTTTCAGACATTGCCATAGTTCCTTATTGTTGTTGTTTGTATATCTACTCAGAATACTTATTGAAGTGCTTAAATCTGGTCGTGTACATAACATAATGTACATCAAACAGCCAATCAAATTTCTACTTGGTGCATCATATGATTCCTCTGATTGAAGAGCCTCATAGTCTAATTTGCTTTGAAGTGGGGTGCTAACTGCATTACAATCCTCCATATTATATTTTCTCAAAACATTTATGATGTATGCTGACTGGCTAAGACATATCTGACTGTTTGTTCTATCAATTTTTATACCAATAAAATGACGAATTTCTCGTAAATCAGTCATCTTAAATTTATCTTGAAGGTACGATTTAAAATTAGACATAGTTTCAGATTCCTTTGTAGCAATTACCACATCGTCAACATATAACAAAATATATATATTCCTTGAAATATCTCCCTTATTTAAAATGTAAATACAACGGTCAACTGCTAGATTTTCAAATCCAACATTTTTCAATACATTTTCAAAGACTTCAAACCAGCATCTAGCGGCTTGCTTAAGACCATATATAGCTTTATTTAGTTTACAAACTTGATTCTCAGAAAATTGGTTTAAGCCTTTTGGAATATTCATGTAGATTTCATCCTTTAGAGTTCCATTTAGAAATGCAGTTTTAACGTCCATATGATGGACAAGTAAATCATATTGATTTGAAAGAGCTAACAGAAATCTGAAACTTGAGATTCGTGCAACTGGTGCAAATGTCTCATCATAGTCAGTCATATACTCTTGAGTAAAGCCCCGCGCTACAAGCCTTGCTTTGTATTTTACTAAGTTTCCGAACTCATCTTGTTTTATACTAAATACCCACTTACAATCAACTATGTTTTTATTGTTTGGCTTTTGCACTAAGGACCAAGTATTATTTTCAAAATGGGAGTTGAGTTCATCTTTTATGGCTTCTTCCCATAGAGATCTGTCATCACGAAACTTAATTTCGTCAAAATTAACTGGAATATCATTCAAGCATATTTGAGTATTCATAAGACATTTCTCTAAGAATCGATATGATAATTTTGGTTTACCTCTAAGTCTTTCACTGCGTCTGATTTCTTCATCATTTTCAATTTCTTTTAATTTATCACCAGTTACAACTGGATCGGCATTCTCAAGATTTGTGGAATTTTCATTGAGTTGTAAATTTAATCCAGAATCAACTGATTTAATCTCTTCCTCCAAAGGAAAATCCAACTCTTCACTTTCTCTATTTAAAGAGTCAATACTTGGTTCAACATTATTACTTTGAACCACAGATTCTTCTCCATGTAAAACTCTAGATTTTAACATGTTAATCTCATCCACCACAACATCTCTAGCTGTCATAAATTTCCTTGATTCCTCATTCCACAATTTATACCCATTTGGTTCATACCCGACAAGTATAGTTTTGATTGACTTTTCATCAAACTTTCGTTTTCTCACTTTATTTAGTGCATACACTGTCGAACCAAATATCTTGAGATACTTTAATACAGGCTTTTTATTATGCCACATTTCATACGGTGTTTTACTTATATTCTGCAACGCTCTGCTTGGGGATCTGTTAATTAAGTATGTTGCCGTTAAAACAGCCTCACCCCAAAAACATTTATCAAGTTTAGCACAAGAAATCATAGAGCGAGCCTTCTCGGTGATTGTCCGAATCATCCGTTCTGATACACCATTTAATTGTGGAGTATGAGGAACCGTCAAATGATAGCTGATGCCTTTTTCAACACAGAAATCACGCATTTCATTAGAAAGGTATTCCCTACCATTATCAATATACAAGTTAACAACTTTTAAGTTAAAATGAGCCTCACTTTTAGCCACAAAATCTTTGAAAAAGAAAAAAACATCCGACTTATATGTTTCCAAATACGTCACACAGTAATGTGTATACTGATCAATAAAAACTACATAATAGTTTTTATTATCTATAGTTTGTGGTGTAATTGGACCACAAACATCAGAGTGGATTACAAATAGAGGTCGTTGGATATTGTCTTTGTTCTTAAATTTTTCAAATTTTAATCTAGACTGCTTGCCACTTACACAAGCTTCACATACTTCATGATTTGACTCAACATTTTTTAAAAGATTATTATCTTCAAAGAGACCTTTTCGTTTTATTTCCAAAAATTTTCCTACACTTATATGGCCCAATCGTTCATGCCACAATCGATACTCAGCACTATTTGGGATTCTAGACGTAAATACCTTACTGTTCAATTTAAATTTTATTATTGGTACATTGTACTCACAGAATCCAGCAAAAACCAATACTCCGTTTTTCGAAACTTTTATGCCTTCAGGGTTGAACTCTATGGTCATCCCGGCATCCTGCATCTTTTTGACCGAGAGCAGATTGTGAGGAATATCCTTACAATACAGTACGTTTTGTAGGGTGATTTGGTTTCCAGTACTGGTGAGGTTAAGCACTCCTTTGGCTGTAGCATGAATATATTCTCCGCGTTTGGCAATCTCTATAGCTACATTCGATTGCAAACGCTCATAGTCAGAGAATAAAGCTGCGTCATTTATGAGATGATCCGATGCTCCTGAGTCTAGGATAAACTCAACCTCATCCGTGCTCGGGCTTGATGTTGCATTTGTCATCATAAAAGCGAAACTACGCTCCGGCTGTGCCACCACTGCTGCCGCTGCTGTTGTTGCTGCTGTTGTTGTTGCTGCCATTTGAGCCTGCCTTTCCTTTCCACCACTTTCAATTGAATTGTGATTTCCCTGTCTTTTAAAAAAGAAGCAGTCCTTCTTGAAATGACCTGGTTTTCCGCAATAAAAGCATTTGGTTTTTGGCTTAACAAAGGGTTTGGCTGGTTTCTTTCCAAATTTCGCACCTACTTTATTGTTAGACTTATCTTTAAACTCCTTTTTGCCTATTGTCTGCAGCACTTTGTGGCTAGTATCCTTGCTCAAATTCTGAAGCTTTATCTCTTGATCAAGAAGTCGTGTTTTTACATAAGCTAAGGTTAAGATACTTTCAGGTAAAGTCTCAATCGCAGTTATAACTCCATCGTAACTGGATGGAAGAGAGAAGAGTAGATGGGAAATTTTATCCATTTCGTCTAGCTTTGCTCCTGATGCGATGAGTTCTGTTATAAGGTCATCGAAGAAATAGAAGTGATTAAGGAGTGAAGCATCACCTTTTAACTTAAGCCCCAAAAGTTTCTTACGAAGTGATAGTTGCGATGCTAGGCTCTTTCTTTCGTAAATGGCATCTAAATTCGCAAAGATCTGCCTGGCTCCATCGTCATTGCTAGCAAAAGCTAAAAACGAATCACTTAAATACTCAATGATCAAGTTTTTTGCAGCTCTTTCAGCCTTTTTGTTTTCTTCGTTCACTTCGAGATTTATCTCATCAATTACTTTCAACAAATCATGCTCCTCCAAAAGAGCTCTAACTCTGAACTTCCAAATAGAGTACTTTTCACCATCAAATGGTTTTATGTTTCTTTTACCCTTATCCATCGTTTTCCAACACAGCAACGCTTCCTAGCAAACAACCTTTTAGCAACACAACACAGTCTAGCAACACAGTCCAGCAACACACTTTAGCAACAAAGTCTAGCAGCACAGTTCAGCAACACGAAAACGGTAGCACAAAAAGTGCAAGAAGAGAACTTATGGTGAAATTCAAATCACGTGTTTTTTTTTTAATCTTTATACGGCGATTCGTCTTGGCTTCTTCCTGGAAATATGTGAAAAATTTTATGCGGCGAATTGGTCGCAGCGTCATATATTGTGAAATTAATAAGTTATATTGTGCAATTTCTATCACACAATAATCAAACACTTTCAGCAATTATATTTCGATGCTGACTGCAAACGTAGTACATATGCATGTGAATGCATACATATATACACACAAATATTCACATATAAGTTAATTATTTATTTAAAAATAATAACAAAAATATATTTGATTAAGATTCCGATTGGAACCGTTCTTTATTGAAATCAAATTAGAGACTAAAGACTAATTCTAAAGCTAGCCCTATATAAAGCTGCGAGTTTCAGCAGCGGCGTTGACAGCGCTGCTTTGGTTGGTGAATTGGGTGCAATGCTTCTTATTCTTGGAATTGCTTGCACCGGCATGTGGCGGATGTATTGGGCAACTTGGCTTGGGTCTTCTTGGAATGTTTGCAGGTGCACTCGGCGCGTGCAGGAAGTTGGTCAGACGCTGAGTCTGCATTTTGGACTTGTGGGATTTGTTGTTTGGGTTTCGAAATGTTTTGTCTGTTAACTCTTCCCCCTCTAATTCGTGCTTGTCCTCAAGCAATTTTTATTTCTCAAAAGTATGGGATGTTGTTGAATTGAGGCAGTGGATTTTTCTGTAAATCTTCTTGCTTGCGGAGTGGTGGCTTCAATGTTTCTGATGGAGCTGGTGTTGGTCCAAGTTGAAGGGTAATGGTGTTCTTCTTCCGACTGCAAGCGTGAAGTCCTAACGCTGTTATCAGGATGACACCGAAGAGCGTTAACATTGTAATGCTGTTGACCATGGAATGCGTCTGTATGTATTGCAGCTTGTTGGTGTTATTGAGATGAAGCGCCTCCAGTGCCTCTAGGGATAAAATCCTTAAACGTTCAGTTTCTTCGGCTGTTATTTGTGAGATTGGCACTTTTGGTTGCATAATGACTGGCTCCATATTGTTGAATAGCCGCTCTTTGATTTGCATGGAATCATTGATTAGGTGAATTAGAAATGACCCTTCCAGATGATTTCCGGTTCCATTCCAGACCAAATTGCCGTTGAAGTTGTTGAGGAGAATTAGACCATTGTCGATTTCCTCTATCTCCGGGATGTGATCCGCGTTGCTGAAACTGCACAGTGCTCTCTCTCCCTTAACTAGTTTCGGAATACAATGTGTTTGGCTTACATCAATAACATTCTTTTTGTCGCAAACTTTTATGTTTAAGTAGGTTTTACAATTTTTTGGTATGCCATATACTATATCATTATACAAAAATAGTTGACTTATTTCTAAGTGTACAATTGCGTTATTTTTTACTATTGGTTTTAATAAAATATTTTGATATTCAATTTCTTCTAGGTTAGGAATTTTGACAATATACAAAAGTGTAGTTTTATTATGAAGCATTGATATATCGGAAAATTCCATTATCTCTTCGATTGACAATGGTGGCATATTGCCTTTTCTAAATATTTCTCCAATTTCTGTTAGTTCATTTTCATTTAGTAAAAGAGTATTTGCTATATTTAATTTGGCCCACTGAGTGGCATACTTACTATTTCATCTTTTAATAAACGGATTTCATTATGAAGGCTAATGGCTACCTCGTTAATAAGAAAACTACTTTTTTGTATTGAATTAGTTAGGGAGTTCGATAAGGACGTAAGTTTGTTAATTCTTTGCTCCAGTTGTGTATTAACTATAACCTGTTGATTATTATTACTGATGAGATTATTGATATTTTCCTTTAACATGACGAGATCGTCATGATCTGGGTTGCCTGCTATGTACTTCCAACCTGTACCTAACCAATTTAGTGACCTAGATTTTCGTTTATTTGGGGAATCTGTTATTGTTTTGAGTGCGTTAGTGGTAGCGATTAACTCATGATGTATTGTTGAATATAGCGGACTACGCTTTAGGCCCTCTTCAGTGTGACTGTTAAGTAGGTCTAGTGCTTCCTGGATTTGATTAAGGTCTATTACATGTACTAATTTTGTTGAGGATGTCTGTAACTTTCCCAGTCCCCTATGAATGGTCACTGTCTGAGCGTTCGTGTAGTTTGTAATGTCCATCGTAGCTTCCGTTATTGTCCATAGTAATACCCTGCGAATATTATGATTTGATGTTACTTTTATGTACAATTCTTCCAGATTCTGTTAAAATGTTTGTATTTTTATCTTCTTTAACTAATTCTTTCTTAAATCTTGGGGAAAGTTTTGAACCTAAACGTGTGTTTACTTTTACATATATTTCTTGTCCTGGCTCATAAGTTATTATTTCGTTTCTGCTTTTGTTGTGGAATTGTAAATTTTTATTTTGTGCTATCTTAAGTTTGTCAATATTGTCTTGTCTGGCCTGTTCGTACTGGACTGGGTTTGTCGTGACTCTCCTTCCGAAGAATACCTCTAATGGTCGCTTTTTGGTTGTGGAATGGAAAGAGTAGTTATATTCGTATATGGCTCTATCTAGTAGTTCCTCGAAGGTTCTATGGTGGTTTTCTTTCTGTAAGCATCTCATTACTTCGGAAAGTGTCGAATGGAACCTTTCTACTTGTCCATTAACTGTACTCTTATATGGTGGCGCAGTGTAAATTGTAATATTTAACTGGTCCTCAAGCATGAATTTTATGGACCTTGAGTTGAGAGATTTCTCATTATCTATTACAACGAACTTAGGAACTCCATAATAGAAAATAATGTCCCTAAGTGGTGTTCGAATGTCTTCTATTGCTTTTGAATTGATTATGCGTGCCTGTGCTAGTTTTGAGAATTTATCTATTGCTGTAAGAACTAAATAGCCTTTGGTTGAGTAAATGTCGATGTGAATGATGTACCGGGATATTCTGGTATTGGAGTTTTTTTTAGTTCTGGATTAGGGGGATGTCGGTCATATTTAGATTCCTTACAAATTTTGCATTGCCTTACTATGTTGCTTATTTTTTGTTTCATTTTGGGGAAGTAGAATTTTTCTGATAATTGAATTTTTATTTTCTTCGGCACTGCGGTGTGCTCTATTGTGTATTTTGAGAATTTCCTCCTCTTGTCTAGATTCGTTGGTGAGGTCTACAGTCATAGATTGAGAGAATCGGGTTTTGATGTTTTTGAAATGTTTAGGATATAATAGTTGTATTTTCCCCATTATATCCTCAGTTGTTTGGATGCAATTTATAACCGAAGGGTTGAGGTATTTTTTAAGAGTTTCTACTAATTCTTTATCGTTAAATTCCTTTTTGTATATTTCGTGTCGATGGAACGTGGGGAATGGTATAGAGAATATGTAGTCGGATTTATCTGATTTGTTAAGAAATATTTGGTTCTTGAAAACATTAATGGGGACTTCCATACTGGGTATTAGTTCGTGACTTGAGCTTTCTGCACTATGCTGAGTTGAGGCTATGGAATTGATTTGATCAGTTGATATTCTCGAGAGTGCGTCAGCTACGACGTTCTCCTTTCCTGGTTTGTAGAATATTTTCGTAGTCATATTCTTCTAGGTAGGATTTCCATCTTTTAATTCTAGCATTTCCGTTCCAACTGCTCAAGGAATGTGTAAGGGGTTGATGGTCGGTGAATATTTTGACTTTTGCTTTCCCATATAAATAATTTTTGAGAGCTTTAAGTGACCAGATGATGGCCAGCATTTCTTTTTCGTTAGCTGCATAGTTTTCTTCTGCTTTTGCTAGTGTTCTCGATAGGAATGAAATTGGTTGGTTGTCTTGCGATAGGACTGCTCCTATTGCGTAATTAGACGCGTCCGTTGTCAAGTGAAATTCTTTAGTAAAATCTGGATAGCGAAGAATTATTTCCTTTGAAATAAGACAACTTCGTAGTTTTTGAAAAGCCTTCAATGCTTCGGAGTCAAGAGTAATTTTTTTTTGATGACCTGTTTTTGGACACGTGTCCATCTTCCCCTCTTAAAAGAGACGTAAGGGGTTTTGCTAACTTAGCATAACTTTGTATGAATCTTCGTAGTAGTAGCCGGAGAGTCCAAGAAAAGATCTCAGCTCTTTTAGTGTGTTTTAGGGCAGGGATAGTTGGCTATCGCTGCGACTTTATTTGGATTTGTTTCGATGCCTTTATCGGAAATTACAAAACCTAGAAATTCGACTTTATTCTTCATGAACTCGCATTTATCTAACTGACATTTCATGTTGGCATCTTGTAAAGTTCGAAAAATTAACTCCAAGTTCTTGTAATGGGATTCATCATCTTTACTAAATATGATGATATCGTCTATGTAAATGAAACATATCTTACCGATATGTTCATGAAGTATGTCATCCAAAGCTCGCTGAAATATAGCGGGCGCGTTTTTGAGACCAAATGGGAGTCGTGTAAACTCATACTTTCCGTTATTGACGGAGAATGCGGTCTTTTCTATATCGGAAGGTTTCAAAGGGATTTGATGAAAACCACTTTTAAGGTCTAAAACCGAAAATACTCTATTATTGCCTAGCTGTGCAAGTACTTCACCTATCTCAGGAATAGGGTATTTGTCTGCAATGGTTACTCTGTTTATTTTGCGATAGTCTATTACGACGCGATATTTCTTTTTCCTGAAGCGTCAGCTTTTTTGGGTACGATCCATACGGGAGAATTGTATGGGGACCGAGACGGTCGAATTATTCCATCTTCTAAAAGTTCTTTTATCTGTTTATTCACTTCATCTTTCAGTGACATTGGATACTGATAGAACTTGGAATATACAGGGGTGTCGGTTGATGTTCTTATTGTTGCTTGTACCTTGGTTGTGTAGGTCAGTTTTTGATTTGGATTGGCGAAGAGGTTTGGAAATTTTTTTAAGAGTTGGTTTAGATTTGTTTTCTGTGTTTCTGACAGGTGGCTTGTTCTTGGTACTATTGTATTTACTGCTTCGAAGATTTGTTCTTTTAAAGGGATTTTTATCTTGTTTCTGATTACCATTAGGTTTTTACTTGGATTTATTTCTGCTCTTAATTCCTTTAAGGTGTCGTTTCCTAAAATAGCATCAAAAGTTTCTAGGTCTTTTAATAAGAAAAATTTCACCTCAACATCTGTTATATTGAACAAGTTGGCATTTTTTGTGGTGTGTTACCAGTGTATTACCTCCTATCGAGACGGCGTGAAAAGGGTTTTTATTTGGAGTGGGGTTTTCTACAAATTTCGGCTTGATGTAATTTCTATTGGATCCAGTGTCAATGAGAATTTTAATTATTTGGCCGTTCCTCAATCTACAAGTAAAGTATGGGAGAGAGGAACTCTTTACTCTAAAAAATTTAGTGCAGAGTAGTCATAAAATTCGCAAGTGTCATCTTCATAGTTGTTGTCATATTGGTCTACTTGTTCTACGTATTCTTCTATTGTTTGTTCTACGTCTGCGTGAGTCTCGTATTCAGCGACTGCTTGTTCATAGTTAGTTGTGGTATCGTAAGTTTCTGTCGAAGGTTCTGTTATTTCGTCGTTGTTTGTCTGTATGTTAAAGTTTCTCTGTCGTTTCTGTCCGTCTGGTATAGGACCGGGGGGTCTTTTCCCAGCTTCGAATCGTGGTCTGTTCATGTAGTTGACAAATTTCGTTTGAACGCTGGAATCCACATCCATTGGTTCTGGACGCGGTAGCGGTTTCGGGGCCATTGGCCTAGGTGGTGCAACCTGTTGAGAGGTTGTGGCAACAGTGTATTGCCGTGGGTTGGCAATTGGTTGATACCCAGAATTTGGGAAATATTGTCTTGGTAGTGGAGTTGGTGGTAGTTGTCCGTAGTGTAAGTATTGTCGTGGCTGTTGTTGTCTGAAAGGGATTGGTGGTGGTTGTCTGTTTGAGAAGATGACATTCCGTGGGGCTGGTATGGGTTTACCATTACTGTTTCTAAAATGTGTCGGGTGTCCTTTAAAAGTGGCATGTTTCGACCTAAAGGTTTGATTTTCCATTTTTAAGCAGAGATGTAGTGCGGTAGGTAAGTCTGCTGGTTCTTTCATGCCTAATAGCCGAGGCAAGTCACCTTGTAGCCCTCGAATGAAAGTGTCTAGCGCTTTGTCTCTGTATAATTTTGTCAACATTGCTTCCCCGTTTCTGTCAATATCCATGCTACTCGTTTTATTTAAAATTAGAGACAAGTGTCTGTATACGTCTTTGTGGAAATCTTCCACTGATTGATTCGGACCTTGTACTAATGTAGTCATTTCATATTCTAGGGTTGCTATGTCTCGTTTATCTGCATAATGTAGTGAAAGACATCTGCACATGGCATCCCAGTTAAGCGGTACCTTATATGCTTCTAAAGCTTGGTCGGCACTTTTCGTTATCTTGTCTCGGATGGTGTGCAAGATATTATGATATTTGGGCGTACCTTGGTATGAGTTATATGCTTGTAAAACACGCTCTACACTTTTTTTCCATGAGCTAAATTCTTCTGGGTTTCCACTAAACTCACGCAAACCTTTTGCTATGTCGGGTACTCTGTCAAGATCTGTCAAATTTCTTTGATGTTCTGGCGCAATAACATGATCTGGGAGACTTAGAAAATCTTCTACAGGATTGGTATGTTGTCTTATTAATATTGGCAATTGTTCGGCTAATATTTCGCTTATAGCGGCTGTTAGAGCGGCTCTGTTATCTTCGTTCATGGTGGGTCTGTTTTGTTGATGTTCTAAATGCCTATTGTTTTGTCTCTCAATTGAACGTTGTCTTTGTGCTTCGTTCACTTGTTCTATTTCTTCTGGATTTAGTATGGGGGGTCGAATTAAGTTATGACGATTGGCCATAAGCGATAAGATGAAATTTAAAAGCTATTTTTTTGTTTTTTTTTTTTTTTGTTTTTTTTTTTTTTTGTTTTATATTAAAGTTTATAACCAGTGGATGGTTTTTTCCTTCTACCTTGGAGGGTCCCTTGGGAATCGCAAAGTTTGAATAAGTTATATCACCGTTGTGATCTTTTTGTTTGATTTATCGCTTTACGCTTATTTATGTTATTTACTCTTTTACTATGGACTCTTTTGAGTCTTGTTTACTTTGCAATAATTTGTTTCTTTTCTTATATATTTTTTTTAAATTTTGCTTTTCGCTTTTAGTTTTATTTATTTGCTTGCGATTTGCTATATTCTATATGGACTCCTTGGAGTCTTGTGTATTTTTACACTTTGCTTTATGTTTTTTTATTTCCGTTTTTGTTTTCTTTTCTTTGTAAAATTTCTTATATCTAACTTACATTAGCAATGATGTGGCCACCTTTCCTGATGGGACGGGGTTGTTCCTTTTTGCAGCTGCTACTGAGGCTCCGTGATCCATACCTCCTGGAGAGTATTCTGAGAACGGATCTTGCAGAATATGTGGTCCACCGATGCAGTTCTCACAAATCTCACCTGTTACACTAGCTAATTTAATGGCTTGGTACAGGTTTGTGTTGGCTAACTTAATTGCCGAGATTGCTTGAACTGTTCCTTCAACTGACTAATTTAATAGTCGAGAAGGTTTTGCAAATTTAATTGCTTTGGTCGCACTTGGTCGAATTAACGTTCTTTTGGCTTAGTTGCACTTCGTCAAATTAATGTCCGATTGGCTGATTGTTATTTCCCAGTGATTAATTATCACGAGCCTCTATTGGGATAATAACTTGAATTGCGCACTTAGAAACTGTTTTGTTCTGTCGATGCACTATTCGTTTTCACGCACTTAGATACGGTTTTGCTCTATCGTAACGCGATTTGACCGAAAATGTTCTTTGGCGCACTTAGATACGGTTTTGCACTATCGATACGCGAACTTTCCGGTCCCTGCTCGGGCGCCAGTTAATTATTTATTTAAAAATAATAACAAAAATATATTTGATTAAGATTCCGATTGGAACCGTTCTTTATTGAAATCAAATTAGAGACTAAAGACTAATTCTAAAGCTAGCCCTATATAAAGCTGCGAGTTTCAGCAGCGGCGTTGACAGCGCTGCTTTGGTTGGTGAATTGGGTGCAATGCTTCTTATTCTTGAAATTGCTTGCACCGGCATGTGGCGGATGTATTGGGCAACTTGGCTTGGGTCTTCTTGGAATGTTTGCAGGTGCACTCGGCGCGTGCAGGAAGTTGGTCAGACGCTGAGTCTGCATTTTGTTAACTTATATGCTTTCACTTTTTATTCACTTTTATTTTCTTTTTTATTTTAAACAATCAAAGCATTCCTATTATTAATCCGTTGCAATTGTGTCTGGGCCCATAACCTATAGAAATCTGTTAATTTATTGTCCCCACAAGCAACCAGATAAATAAGAACACTTTGATTTTAAGTTTTATGAACCGCACAAACTCGCTGACAAAACTAAAGTGACGCTAATTAGACGCGTGCACAAAAGTGAAGGAATGTGTGAGAGGGACGACCAGAAGGCTCCGTTGCCGTTGCCTCTTGAGATCCCTTTCCACCAATACATACACAATATATGTAATGCGCGAATATCAATATAATTCTTGCACTTGTATGTATTTACATACGTATTTTTCAACAACAAGAAATCATTAAAATCTTATTCAATGCAAACATGAAAATTTAATTAGAGAAATCTAATCTAACACTTGTCGAAGAGGCAATACAAGCCTTTCAAAACATGAAATCCCAGTTATTCACAAAAGTTGAATTAACACAGCCAGATTATTCAAAGAATTTGTCCTTCTCCTCCGATTTTGCTATAGGAATCGTACTTTCCCAAGATAATAAACCAATTACCTTCATTTCCAAAACTTTGAATAAAACAGAAAGAAATTATGCAACCAACGAAAGGGAATTATATGCCATTGTCTGGGCATTAAAAAATCTCAGAAATTACTTGTACGGAGTAACCAATCTAGAAATCCATACAGATCATCAACCTCTTTCTTTCGTAGTATCTGCACGTAATCCTAATTCAAAAATGAAAAGATGGCATGCATTTATTAAAGAATTCTCTCTTAAAATATTTTATAAACCAGGAGCAACAAACGTCGTTACAGACGCTTTATCAAGAGTTATTATAAACCACATAACTAACGAAAACATTGAGAAGTTGTCCGATTTTGAAACAATAATTTCCTCTGACAGCAGTAATCAAATTATAATTGAGGAAATTAATAAACCTTTACACCAATTCAAACAACAATTGCTTATTGCAAAAAATAGATTCACAATCCATGAGAAATTAATTAATTAAATGAAGTATTTAATAAAACAAGGCACATTATAGAATACGATGAAGTCGATAATTTGATTGCCAATTTGAAAGAATTCCTCTAACCAAATCTGACAACAAGTATTCATTGTACTCCCGAAGATTAGTATGAAATTCAAATTATTAAAAACACTTTTACAAATAAATTCCTTTATACAAGAAAATTCGTTCAAGATATAGAAAACAAAGATGATCAAGAAATAATTATAGAGGAGACACATGCTCGAGCACATAGAGGATTCGATGAAAATCTTAAACAAATTCTTAAATATTACTATTGGCCAACTTTATATAAAAACCTTCAACAATATATTCGTTATTGTGAAATTTGTAACAAAAATAAATATAACAGGCACCCCAAATTAATACCGATAACTAAAACATCCATTCCAGAACGAGAAGGAGAACAATTGCACATTGACATTTTTACGCAGAAAAATTCTGATTCATAACTTGCGTAGATGCATATTCAAAATTTCTAGCATTGAAACAAATAGAAAACAAGTAAGAAAGCTACAGTCGAGTGTACTCGACTGTGAGATACCCGCTACCCATTTTGAATAAAAGAAATATATTTTGCGATATTTTTCTCAAAATATACCGAATATACTGCAAAAATACTAAAAATATACCAAATAGTGTATTTGGTATATTGATATAGTACCGCATTCAAAATATACCATAGGCGGCACAATATACCAGATTGTCATCTAAAGCAACTAAGACCCCTAGTAAGTAGGCGTGTTTGCCCAAAAGTATTTCTTTAATAACTTCCACAATTTTTATCTGATCGCAACCAAATTTTCAGGAATCATAACTACTATAGTAATTATAGAATATACCAAAATCGCAACTCTAGCTTTAAAATTACGCTTGTTATTCGATTTTTTTGATTTGCGGGGGCGGAAGTGGGCGTGGCAAAAATTTGAAACAAACTTGATCTGCGTGCGAACATAACAAATGCTGTCGAAAAAAAAATTATAGCTCTATCTCTTATTGTCTCTGAGATCTAGGTGTTCATACGGACAGACGGACAGAAACACAGACGAACAGACGGACATGGCTATATCGTCTCGGCTGTTGACGCTGATCAAGAAAATATATACTTTATAGGGTCGGAGATGCCTCGTTCTACCTGTTACATACATTTCCTGCCGGCACAAAGTATAAAAATAGACCAACAGAAATCATAACAGTGGTGCTCTTCTAGTATCAGGAACAAATTATATTAATGAAACATTGTTTATTGGAACTTATCTAGTTACATTTAAAAACATGGTTGTAATTAATAATACATCTTATTTTAATGAAAAAGAAAAAATATTAAACTATATAAAAGACAAAAAATTTACAAACTATTTAATAACTGAATACCAACCTACTAATATCACAGAATTACAAATGGAAAACATAAGCGTTTTATCAAAAATTGTTATCACTTTAGAAAATAACCATTCTAAAATAACATTTTTTATTATTTGTATTAATTTTTAATATTTTTTGTGATAAAGCTTCTTAAGTACCGGCCCGCGTATTTCAATTATTGTAACCTTTTAAAATCAAAGAATGCTTAAAATCAAAATTTTAATTTACCAAATCAAGAAATAGAGCTTGATACTTTAAGTAAATTAAATACTACTACTACGATACTATCTTAGGAAGGGGGGGAGTTATCACCCAGTTCACATAACAAATCGTATTGGAAATATAAACACTTTCGATTTCTCACTTCAGCGTATTTCCAATTAGTCCAATTCCATTTGCGCAGTCATTTTTTATGTAAACAGTTATGCTTTAGCATAAACACAATTAACGTAAAGCCCAGATCATAATTAGGGTTGTTGATAATATATCAAAATATCAATATATCGATATTTTTTTCTAAAAATGATATATTTATATCGTGATATTTTTCTTGCCCAAATATCGAAATCACGATATTTTTTTTTGATATTTTTTCCTTGGTCACTCTAAATTCAAAGCGTCGATTGAAACTTTCAATTTAAACTTAAATTAAATTTGAAATTTGACAGAAGAATAAAGGGAAAAATGAATGTTAAATCAAATTACACAAACATAACAGGCGGCACCGCGAAGTACATTCATTGTGAGAAAACAATTAAAACCAGCGGTAATTCATCGAATCTGTCGTCGCACTTGCGCAATAAGCATAGCGAAATTTTTGCAATTTTTGACGGACATACACGTAAAGTAAAGAGTGTTTTTAAAATCTTTAAATTCTGCCAATTGGGCTTGATGTTACATTAAGACATAAGACATGTATATATATATATTTTTCGGTGATATTTAGAAATATTATTATCATATTATTTGATAAAAACAATATCATCGATACGATATTTTTTAAAATTTTCGATAACCCTAATCATAATGCGCAAACCTAAATGTAAACTCAACAGCGAATGCTGTTGTAAACACAATTGCATTTCACACTTCGATCTTTGATGTCATTATTCGTTTTGTATAAACATAAAGAAGCTTTGACCCATGATACAATTATACAAGGTAGTCCCGTCTGCAAAAGCTGTCCGTTATCTATACCATACATAAGTGCAAGTGAACGACTGCGCCTAGTGAGTGCGAAAGAATCGACAGAAGAGCTTTGTGATTAACCCTTAAATGATGCATAGGGTTTAATTGATCCACTATATTAAAAAGAGTTGAAATGTTTTTATAATTTAATTTTTTATAGTTTAGAAGTTGACAGTAATCGTTGTTTTTGTTTTTGATTACTAATTTTTTTGTTCAGGTTCTTAATTCTATCATAAAGTTCATATATGTATATATAATTAAATGTTCGCGATTCACGAACAGTCAAAAAATAAAACAATAAGCGATTTATTTTTATTTACTTGGTAGACTACTTTATTGTTATTTATAAGCTCGCGGGCTACGTGTCTTAGGCGAGAAAAGTGTCTTTAAAAACTAATTTCACAATGCTGAGTCCTCAAGTTGCAAGTGGAAAATTTTAATTGACTTTGGACTTTTGAAAGTGGCATGATCGCCAATGTAATAGGATCTTTTTGTTTGTGACAGTTGGTCGCCGTCGCGACAATATGATTTGTGCGAAAGAATTTGGAAGATAGGAGAATAATTATGAGTATGTGTCACATACGAGAAATTATTATGGAGGTGGATATATTACTCCCCCAGCCTATAGAGATTAGCTTGACCTCAAGCGTTTAGTTCAGGGTATATAAGTGGGACTGGAATTTCAATATTATCGGTTTCAGCATTAGCACTTATGTTTGTGTCATGTTTTCTTACAAATTTTTGTGTTATTGTGTTGAATAGTGTTTTAATTTTCTTATTCACTAAATGGTATATAACAATGAGGATTAATATTAATACAATCATAATTATTGAATATTTATAAATGTTGTTTTCTCTATTGTTATACAAATTCATTGTTTTTATCTCATTGTGTGATAGTGGTTTTATTTTAGTTACATTGTATTCTGTAAACATAATGGTTGTAAATTGTTGTTCTCTATTTGAAATTTTAACATTTTTTAATTTAATAGTACAATTAAATATTTTTATTATTTAATCTTTTTCAATGTACATATCTAAATCGTCACAATTTTGATTTAATTTGGTTCTGGTTAAGTTCCAGGTTATTATAATATTCTGCTCCACTATTTATATGAGTTCTTGCTTACGGTATTTATTAAAAGTACAAATTGGAGTCTCATATTTTATTATGAGTATGAAGCTCTTGACCGAGTCCCCGAAGCATAAAAAGGCCAATACGCGTCTGTCGATTACCCCAATCGAGCTTTCTGTCACAGTTGATGTTCCAAGCTATACCACCTGCTGGGGAATTAATGTCGTTTAGTTCTCCGTCCCCTCAACCTTCGGTAGCTCTGGATGTTCCAGATCATGACATTACGTCATTAAGATTGGAGTCTCCTGCTCCGGCTTCGATTTTGTTAAAGTAGATAAATTTAATTTCTCGTATGAACGGGAGATTTCGTCTTTTAAAATAAGTGTTCCGGCTGAACAATTTAGCATGATGTGCAGTAAAGAGTTTTGGCCGGAACACCTATTAGTTAAAGAAAAAGAAAAATCGGTCTCCGGTTTCTCTTCCTAGTAGTGGCAAGAATTCGATTTCAAAGCCTTCTTCTATGTCTGTCAGTTCAAAAAACTAACATCCTCTTTACTTCTTGGCTATCAGAATGTAAGAGGTATTTGTAGTAAACTTACTGACTTATATTTAAATAGTGTATCTTTCCCTTTCAATGTCATTGCCTTTACTGAAACTTGGTTAAAAAATGACATCCTTGATACGGAAATCTTTTCTAGTAGATTTTCCGTATACAGACGTGACCGCAAGGTACGTCGCGGTGGTGGTGGGGTTTTAATTGCAGTAGATGCTCAATTAAATTCAGAGTTGATTGATCACACTTCTGACATTGAGCTAGTGGCTGTTAGATTATCCTTTGGTAGTGTTAACATTTGTATTTCTTGCTCATATATCCCTCCTGCTTCAGATGATGCTTTATATTTAGCTCATTTTTCTATTATTAATAACATTTCTAATATGCTTTCTGATCGTGATCACTTTATAGTCCTTGGTGATTTTAATATCGCTGGGGTGTCATGGCATTCCGCCAAGAATCTAAATGGACTTTGCCCCTCTGTATCCCATGTTTTTATTTATAGTATTTTCGGAGTATCATTGTCTCAGATTAACGGTATTCCAAATAGCTTAAACAGGTCTCTAGACCTTATTTTTGTTTTAGACCCAGATTCATGTTCTCTATCGAGAGTATCTCCTATATCTTCCCCTGAAGACCCTTACCATCCCACTTTAGAAATTATGTTGGAGCTCCCATTTATTGCGTCAGAGTCGAGTGTACGTTGTGGTGAGCTTTCTCGTTGTTTTCGGAAAACCGATTTTGAGAAACCTGCTCTGCTTATATCTCAAACTGACTGGTCCCAACTTTCGTTGTCTACAAACTTGGATATGGCGGTTGAATTTTTTTATTCTACTTTAAACTCGCTATTTGATGCTTGTGTTCCATCAAGTATTCCACATTTGTCTGATAAACCCTTATGGTTTACCAAGAAATTATCGAATTTAAAAAATCGTAAGTCGAGACTTTACAAAAAATTCAAAGGAACTGGCTCTTCTTTTGATTTTCTGCATTATTCTGTTGCACAAGCTGCTTTTCGCACTCATAACAATGAGTGTTATAATAATTATTTGAGTAGGTGCAGAATAAGATTTCAGCGTGATCCAAAGCGATTTTACGACTTCGTCAACTCGAAGCGTAGATCCGCGTCATCACCAGCATTTATGTCTTTGGAGAATATGACAGTATCTAATGGTCATGATGTTGCCGATTTATTTGCGGTCTTTTTCCACACGACATATTCTGTCCCAAGTTCTCAAAATTCATTTTCTTATCCTTACCAGTTAATTTCATCTAATTGTATTTTTGGTCCTTTAATTACTCAAAACTCTATTTTAACGGAACTATTGGCTATAAAACCTTTTTTTTCGGCTGGTCCGGATGGAGTACCTAGTTGTGTGCTGAGGTATTGTGCTGGTAGTATCTGCAAACCGCTTTTTAAATTGTTTGAATTATCCGTTAACTCATGTTCTTTTCCTAAAATCTGGAAAAAATCATACATTACCTATCCTAAAAAAAGGGAGTAAATCTAAAGTTCAAAATTATCGCGGTATATCTAAATTGTCTGCGATTCCGAAAGCATTTGAAAAAATTATAACCTCTCAACTGCAACATCTGTGTAAATCTATAATTTCACCTTACCAACATGGGTTTGTGAAGTCTAGATCCACTTCTACTAACTTATTGGAGTTCTCTTCTATTGTAATTAAAGGATTCGAGAATAAAATGCAAACGGATGTCATTTACACCGATTTTAGTAAGGCTTTTGACTCTGTTAATCATCACCTCTTACTGTATAAGCTTAATGTTTTAGGGTTTCCTCATACCCTAATTGAGTGGATATCCTCATACCTTTCCAACAGAATTCAAAATGTTTATTATAATGGTTTTGTATCTAAATGTGTTCAAGTCACTTCTGGTGTGCCCCAGGGCAGTCATTTAGGTCCTCTATTGTTCACTTTGTTCATAAATGATCTTCCTTCTGTTATTGAGCATTCCCGTGTACTTATGTGACGTTAAGCTTTGCCTGACATTTAATGATAGTCTTGCGAGCTCACTGTTACAATGTGACCTTAATCGTCTAGAATCTTGGTGCAGAGTAAATATGTTACATCTGAACTGCAATAAGTGTAAGTTTATGACCTTTTGTAGGGGTTCTTCCTAGTTAAATAACTATATGTTATATGATACTCCTCTTGAGCGAATTGAAGGTGTGAATGACTTAGGGGTTTTGCTTGATGCAAAACTAAAATTCGATAAACATATTCTGTCTGCTGTAAATAGGGCCATGGGTGTTCTGGGATTTATAAAACGCTGGTCGAAAGAGTTCAATGATCCCTACATCACTAAGACTTTGTACGTCTCACTGGTTCGTCCTATCCTTGAGTACGGATCTCTTGTCTGAAATCCCCAGTATAGGGTTTATCAAGATAGGATTGAATCGGTGCAGAAACAATTCTTATTATTTGCTCTTCGTAGCTTAAATTGGAATCCTAATATTAGATTACTACCGTATCGAAGTAGACTTTTATTACTAAACCTTCCTTCTCTTTCTGACCGTAGAACTATGCAAGGTGCTGTTTTTATACAGAGACTAATTAATGGTGAAATAGACTCTTTGGAGCTGTTAAGTCAAATTAGTTTTGCAGTTTCTGTCAGGATCACTAGGAATTTTCTTCCTCTTCTCATTTCACGTAGATCTACTAACTTTGCTTGCCATAATCCCTTCCGTATTCTGTGTGTAAACTATAATAATCTCAATAAAGTAGTTTGCTCTAGTAAATCTATTCCTTTGCTTAAAACCTTATTATTATCTTATTTATCGAGTATTTAATTGTTATTTATCTCTTATTATATAATATAATTAGCTGTCCAGCGTCTTTTAATATTTATTCGCGGTTTTCGTTTAATGCATGCTGTTCACAAATTTTTTTGTTTTGTCCGCGCGTCAACAAGCCCGTGCTTGGTATCGCTGGGCCACTTGATGGTACTGCCGTTAGTACGTCAACGTCCAAATAAATAAAATAAAATAAAATATTAGTTATGCATTGGTCATTTAAGATCTTTTTAGAGATTGAATTCGAAACAAAGTTATTGTGTAGATACAATTTTCCTTCAATATTTTCATTTATGATTTGTCCATTCTTATCTGGGTAAGGGATTATTTGGAAAGTTTTAGTTTCAAGATTACTCAATGGGATATGGGACATTATGAAAATTTCATTTGTAAGTGTATTGATCCATGCAGAAGTTTTGATATTTATTAATTTTTCGTGATTAATATGATTTATTTGATCGTGTTTAAGTAATTTTGGATTTAAAATTCCTAGGCGAGTTAATTGTAAGCCTAGTTCAATGTCTTCTATATATTCGGTGAAATGTTCAATGTTAAAAATTTATGAATTTAATTGCTTTTCTTCTTCCAAAATTTTGCTTTGATTATTTATAACGTTAATACCTTGATTAAATGTGTTCATAAAATCATTAAGACTATTTGCCTGAATTGAATTATGGGCAATAATATTAATTTGGTTTTCAAATTGTTTCTTATCCTCTTCATCTAATGTGCCAAAAAGAAATTTAAGTGATGATCCTATAAAATCGAATAAACCTCGTTTAGTACGACCTGTTATTCTAATACCTGTCATTTGTTTTTCTAATTTATTCATTAAATACTTTATTTGAGGGTACTTATTAAAGATATGGCTTTGAGTTAATAATAAATCAAAAGAATTCTCTATTTGTGTTACGTTTATAGTTAGACAATGATGTTCGAAAGATATTGGTAAATTGATTGTTCCTGACTCAAATAGAATGAATCCTTGGTCATTTTGAATTGGATTTACTTCGACTCGTTGAGTGTTTACGGTTGTGCAAATAATTGATAATATAAGTAACATCATCAATTTAGGATGTTTCATCATTTGTGCTGGAATTAACATATTTACTTTTGTTAATTACTTTCTTCTTTTTGAACTTCGATCTATAGTGTGTAACTTTCTGATTCTATTAGTTTCTTCAAAATGTTTTTCATCAAGCTTTTTTATGTTACCTGTCTTTTTGAAAGGATTTGTTGTTTTTGATTTAACCAATGCACTATGGGCAAAAAGTCGCAAAGTGCGGCATTTTTACATTTTTTTTGTGTTCGGTATCATTAAATTGACTTTATTTTTTGAATTAGAATACTTCAAGAATACTGAAACATATTTTTAAAAAATTTTAGACTTCGTTGGTAATTTGTTATTCGCCCATACTTAAAAACTATGGTCTGGACCCTCTAAAAAAAAAAATTGGCGGGAAAATTTGTGATTTTTTCTGTCAATTTTATATTCAAATATTAAATCAAACAAAAAAGCTTGAATATGGAATTTAATCGTTAAGGTATGTAATATTAATTATTGGCACTAAATTTTTAGTACATGTGATATATTGTCCAATCATGCAATGAGTTGTTGGTATGTTTTTAGGTCCGTGGTAACAAATGTATTTGTGTTTCTGTGGAGTATAACTAATGGGTCTAGGCCGGTCGAGGCAATATTAAAGCTGAATTTTATTAACTAAACTGTTAACAATCAAATAGTGATTAACATTTTTGCCCGATTTACGGCAAAACTCAATGTTGCAGTTGTATTTACGTCTTGTTTTTCAACGTTGCTTGATTTTTGGAGCAAAAACAACCGCCAACAAACTGCTGTGAAGCAGTTTGTTTTGCAAAATACCGATGAAAATGAATTAAGTGATGTTCAGGAAATCTTAATAAAAGATAAGCTTATTAAGTTTTTCGGATTGAATAACACTAATTTACGAAAATGCAACAGAAAAGCCTGCGCAATGGCTTGCATCCTCATTCATAAGTGAGTTTCTTAAGATCATGTTCCACGCGAAAAGCCTGGTCGTAAACGATTGACGTATATTGAGCCAGGACCAAAGTTAAAGTGAAAATTAGCATTTAAACTCGTCTATGAAACAGAAAAGTCAATGCTATTGTTGCATGACGTTTTGAAAAGAGTTTATATAATTTTAATTGCAACATAATGTGAGTTTGAGGTATGCCCATCAAAAGTTAAAGTAGGTACTTGATGTACTTGTACGTTAATACTTATAAGTGGTATCCAATGTCTCAAATTTTGCATAAAGTACTAGTACATTGGCACCAAATTATGGAAACCTCCGTACTTCTTCTAGGGTCTCTCCGTGAAAATGCGTCAGAAGAGCGCAAAAAATTGTACAAATTTGATATGTTTTCTCATGCAAGGAAAAACAGCCGCCTGAATACCATATCAGATGTGTTTAATAGAGCATTGGATTCCTCTGACCCACTGCTTTCAACTATAAATCTAAAGGAACGCCAAAGATTAAACTATTAAAAAGCCTACCAAGAGATGTTATAGCTCTCTTGGAATCTCCTGATATTGAGCCCCCAATAACATGGGCATGTGTAGACAATAATGATAATCAGATAGAAGAAGGCGGAGATAATGAACTCGAAATTTTTGGGCAAAGTTCCCTGGAGTTGGAGGAAGAGCTTTGTGAAGAATAAATTATTAACTGGACACCAAGGTATGGAGTCACAAAATATAATATTGGGCTCTAATAAATTTTTGATTTAATTTTGCATAGATCCAAATTAAATTTAAAATGCGAATTTGCCAAAAATATATTAATTTAATAAATTTAGTTTAATTTTATTAAATATATTACATTAAAATATTTTAAAACAAATTTTTTGAAAAAAAATCGAAAATTATAACCTCATGGTAAGGTGGGCGGGAAGGAAGGCGTGGTCCAATTGAAAAAAGAAAAAATCCGAAATTCGATGGTATATGTACAAAGTTTCATGTTTCTATCTTCAAAAATGGTAAAAATGCCGCAATTCGGGACTTTTTGCCTATAGTGCAATGGAGCTTGTCTTAATCGTGTATCTACTTCAAAATCATTTCTGTTTTTAATGAGGTTATTTATTTGATTTACTTTATTCTCTTGTGAGTTATACTCAGAGGTTCCTGCATACATAAAAATATCTGCTGGGGTTCTATTAGTGGCTTTATGTTTTGTTTTATGATTATAAGTTGTGTAGGGGGGCGTCTTCAGATAAATAAATCAACACTTTAGAAATTCGAACTTTACAATTATTTTATTGCACTTGGAAATACACTTGTTGTGCCGAGAATAGAAACATATGTTACGTAGAAAAGCACTAAAAGAGGGCAGGGTGACCAACATGAGGATAAACTAGATCAGTGTGACTGCGCGTGTGACAAGGTTACACGCACAGTATACTAACTTTGTCACTATCGATATCAATCGATCGCGACCACACTGTCAGCTGTTTTGAGTGGTCACACCTGCCATCATCTGGCATCGACATCCTCCCCCCCTTGCAATGAATTGCAAACGGATTTATTGTCCACATGGACCGGACAGAATCCAACTCAATGTGGAGTTCTGGGCCATTAGCAAATCGTTGGTCCTCGGCAGGATGCCAGGTTCAATGATGTAAGGATACACATCAGTGCCGAGCACCAGGGACACCATCGATGGCTGGAACCAGCGTTCGTCGGCAAGCGTAATGCTGCGGAACTGCTCCAAGTTTTCACCATCGACAGGTCGGAGGGGGGACGGCGAACGGGAACGTGGCCGTGCTGGTTGCGGAACAGCAACTGGAAGGTGGTCAGGTACTTCTTCCACCAAATGAACTTCTGGTACTCGGGTCCCATGGCAGCAATCATGTAAGTACATCACAATGTGCACGAGCCTGGTGCAGACTTGAGGCTCATCCACACGGAGAAGGGCATACAACATGGAATGAAAAAAAAACAAATGATTATTACAGTAGCTTCTTTACATTGTCAATGACACATGGAACAGGACAGTATAGAACAGCACAGGACGACGAATAGAGAAACGAAGTAGGAGGTTATTCGTCTTTGTGTCGGTGCCTATCTGGTTTGAATGAATGATGACGCAGATAAAAATTAGGAGTGGTGACGGGCTTCCGGAATGGAAGAGTCACCCGATATCTGCCACATCTGCTGCGTGAAGTTGTGTTTTCACAACTAACCAGCTTCGACGGAATATCCTCCGCCTCCCAAAATATGGAGCTTAATCTGTCGAGTTGATCGTCTGCTTAGATGGCGACTCTCGTCGAGAACGCAGAGACAGTTGTCGACACATTCTGGGAGACGGGGCCAGTGAGAATCCAACCAAACACGGTTTCTTGCCCAAGGAGTGAGCCACAAATGTTTGGCCGGGAACCGCTCAGGATGACTGACGGAAGGATATCCGCGCCAATTAAGATGTCAACCTGAGCACTTTTGTAGAAGTATGGATCTGCCAGTTCAATCGCTGGTAGATCCTTTAGGAAGCCTTTCGGCACACGGAATGATGGCAGCTTGTCTGCCAGTTGTGGAATAACGAACGCTGAGGTCTCGATATGGAGTCTCGGCTTCGTTGGACACCCAATGCTGAAGTTGCATAACTTCTGCGGTTAGGCCGCAATTGCATGATTCAGCCCAGATACTTGGGCTTGCACGGATTGGAATGGCAACTTTATGCGCTGGAATAAACGCTCAGAAATGAAAGTCGCTTCGGACCCCGAGTTTGTTTGATGTAGCTCATTCGATCATTGACCGACATTTCAAGGAAGCTTGGACAGACCCGGACAGGGTGATTCTCTTTTAAGCACAAGTCACACGATTTGCCTCTGTGAGTGAGTCGGCGAAAGGACTAGAGACTGAAAGGTCTGAGTGGTCAAGAGCGGTCAAGAACCTCTGAATCGCTGCCTCCGACTCTGACGAAACCGTAGACAGGTTGAAGAGTATTTTTAATTGGCTCGTTATCAACAAGCGATTGTTTTCGAACCGCTCGCAGAGAGCACTCCAAGCCGACGCGAAACCATCGTTCGTCAGCGGAAATTTGGCTACGATCTCATTGGCCCCATCTGCGGTTTTTGAATTGAGATGGAAAAGTTTCTCAACCGGAGTCAACCTCGGATTGTTGACGTAGATGGCCGTCAAAAGATCACGGAAGGTCGGCCACCGCAAGTAATCCCCACGGAAAATTATTATATAATTTGCCCCTTTACACAGGGCGAGACACCGCTCATACACTGCATAGCAGTGATCATATTTCGCCTCCATTATCATTATCGCCGTCTCGATGCAGTGCATCAGCGCATGTGGAATAGGCGGCCTCGACATTGTCCCAGAGGCCTTGCAGCCGGTCACGACGGATCTCTTCTTCGGCTGCAGGACCTCTGACCCGACTCTCGAAGTGCACTAGTCTGTCAGAGACGGCAAGCGGACGACAGGCGACGAGCTGTGGTCGGCAGCTTTAATGAAAGTTTAGAGTCTTTTTCACTCTTTTGGCTTTCGGACATACTATGCTTCGGCAGTCACTTTAGAGTCTTTTTCTCGACAAAGACTCAAGATAAAGCAGACAGTCGAAAGCAAGCACAAATTGGAGAGGAACTTCGGCTGTCACAGGATAGTGAACAAGGCGACACAAGAAAACAGACGGAAAGATCGCTGTTGGAAAAAACAAAAATGTTTCGGTGTTGGAAAAAACACAATGTTAAATAAAACACAAACAGCAGCGTGAATCTTTATTAAACTGTTCATATATGACAAAAAATTTTGGATGACATATATATGTAATGTATATGGAATGGATATGTGTGTAAGTGTCGTGTATAAATGGATAAGTGTATGTATGTGTGTCGTATATATATATATATATATATATATATACAAAACAAACAAAACGCGCGTAGATCCGCTACACTCCATATATATATATATATATATATATATATATATATATATATATGGAGTGTAGCGGATCTACGCGCGTTTTGTTTTTAATAGCATGAAAACTTTCTTGTTATTTAGAATAAAACAACACGAAGAGGTTGCATACAATGGAGTGTGTTAAAAAGCAGACAAACGCGAAACGACAGAAATGTAACAAAGTACAAAGTTTGTACTACAAACTCTTATGTACTTATATATATGCTGTGTCACATATGTATATATAAGGTACAAGGAAAAAAGAATATGGCGCGAACACGACACTTGCACAAAATGTATGGAGAATGTATGAAGAAAGTGTGTTACTTATCTTGAAAAAAACCAATGCTGTTGGTGGGGTCGAGCGATCCGGCTCGAAGGACCAAAATGTGTAGGCGGCGTCTTCAGATAAATAAAGAACACTTTCACTTTGTATTTTGTAGAATTTGTGATTACTTTTTAATTACGTTTTTATTCACCAACTTGAAAAGGCACTTGTCTTGTGCGCAAGAAAATTTTGAACATATGGTGGGAAGAAAAAAGCACTAAAAGTGGGCAGGGTACCCAACATGAGGAGAAACTAGATCCGTGTGACTTTGTCACACGCACAGTATACTAACTTTGTCACTATCGATATCAATCGATCGGGACCACACTGTCAGCTATTTTGAATGGTCACACCTGCCATCATCTGGCATCAACAGTAATAATTCAAAAACAAAAAAAACGGCATGTACTCGTACTCAGTTTTGTACTATCCGTTTGTAATAGGCCGCTTGTCGAAGCCAAAAATTGGAACATCCGAAAAGTATGCAATTTGTTTCTTCTATATACAAACTTCCATTTTTTTTTTATTTGAATAATTTGTAATTATAGTTGTCATATTTAATTTATACTATTTAGTTTTAAGTGGAGGTAATGTTGTCCGTGATTCTGAAAGCTTTTAATAGCGCCATCTATTGGTGGGCCATAGTACTTGCAGATTGAATAGCTTGGATTGTTAGTCAGCTGTTCGCTTTAAGACAAACCCAAAATGAACAAGCGATTGCCTTTTTGAGTAGAGCTAAATGTCAAAAAGATTTCCGGAAAAAGTTTTTGGTTTTTGTTCCTGCAATCGTGATGTTTGCAAGTTATGTGTTAAATTAACAAATCAGAGAAAAACTCAGTGAACGGAGCTAGCTGCATTTAAATTATCTGTGAGTATGCAGTGTCATTGTTATACTTGTTAATTGTTGTTTCTTAGTCTCTTTTCACAAAAGTGAACCTAACCTCGTCCACTAGAGCGGTTTGTCCACCACTGGAGATCCACACAGATTTTGTGAAGTGCTCGTTTATTATTATTTTTAGTTATTAATTTCTAAGTTCAGTTTTTCATTATTTTGATAACAGATCCGCCACCAAATTGAAAATCTAGCATCAAGTAAAAGATAAGCTTAAGCAGTTTTTCGGATTGATTAACAATAATTCGCCAAAATGCAACAGAAAAGCAAGCGCAATGGATTGCATCCTCGTTCAAAATTGAGTTTCTTAAGATGATGCTCCACGCGAAAAGCCTGGTCGTAAACGCTTGAAGTATACTGAGGCAGGACCAAGGTTAAAGTAAAAATTAGCATTTGAACTAGTCAATGAAACAGAAAATTCAATGTCTATTGTTGCATGCCGTTTTCAAAAATATATAATTTGTTTATATAATTTTAATTGCAATATAATGTGAGTATGAGGTATGCTCTGTAACGAACCGTCACAACGCCGGGGTAACTAGCGCTGTCCAGGGATCGAAATAAGAGTTTTGTGTTTGCGGAAACCCTACAAGTCGAGTATCACAAAGTGTGAGACCAATCTTCGTACATGATCGGGGCGGAGATCTCGATGGAAAAGGATAGACACAGTAGCTGGTTTTGAATTTCTTTATTTATTGTTTCACGGGTTCTGGATAATTAACGAAAATATTTGTATATATGCTTCTGGGATTGTCCTCAGGTCCAACGTCGATTAAAATGTACAATTGTTTTGTGGGCGGATATAGACACCCTACCACTATGTCAATGTATGAACAGTGGGTTTGGCTGTAGCTGCTCGGCGAGGAAGCACGAGGAGTACGGCGCGGGTGTCGCGGGTATCAGACTGTAGACCGGTGTTGACTGTAGTAGTTTGTAGTCACACTACTACAGCTAACGGGGGAATTCGGTGTATTGCGCGAATGATCGAAAAACGGGATGTACGGTGTAGGTGAAACGACACTGGCACAGTCGCACTATACACACTATTCTAGCGTTGCCTGTAGTAGTTTGTAGTCACACTACTACAGTTAACGAAAGAATGTTATACTTTGTGCGGATGATAGAAAAACGAGACGCGCCGCGTAGGTTGCTAGTGTGTAATCACACTGGTGCAATCACACTGTACACACTATTTCAGCGTCGCGTGTAGGAGTTTGTCGTCACACTACTACAGATAACGGTAAAATTCTGTACGTTGTGCGAAAAGAAAGACAACGAAAGACGCGGCGAAGTTGAACAAACGTTTAGCGTTGTATGTATGAGGTTGTGTTAGTGCGTCGTCGCACTCCTACTGGATTATGTAAAACAAATCTTATTAGGTATGCGTAATCGCATATGCCCGAAAGGGGGGCAGCGGGGAGGAATCAATGTATAAAACAAGTATCAAGCATCAAGCTTGAACGTACCTGCAGAGTATGCCTTGGCTGCGGGGTGAAATTCGTGGTCGTTAATTGCACTTTGTAGTTTTTGGAAAAGACAACATCACTTTTCTTGACACTCGCGAGCAAAGGTCTACACACCACTGGATTCTAATCAGGAGAGAGAGAGAGTTTTACCCCTTTTCCTTTGCTCACTCGCTTTGTTTTCCTTTCGCCTAAATTTGCACATGCGCTGTTAACTCGATTGGCGCTGCTTACGTTGCACATGCGCTGTTACTCGATTGGTGCTGCTTACATTGCGCTTGCGCTGTTGACTCGGCACAGCACTCGAGTGACTGAGTGAAAAGGCTCTGGTATATATTATTTATATATTTATTGAGGCGCAATATGGTGCGTCACACCCCCCTTTCCCACCGGGCGTTTAAAGATCCGGATACGCACCGTTTTAGGCCGGTTCACCTGATAGGTGGTACCTAAATAGGTGTGGGTGGATCGGGTTCGCGTGCCTCGTCCCTCACTCAAACGGACCTCCTCAACCAGGCCCCAGGTAGTTGGCGGTGGGGTGTATCCACGGTCCAGCCTCGACCAACTCGCTTCCGCGAGCTACCTCAGACATCAGGTCATTGTCTCCGTCCTCCTCCATCGGCACTATATCTTGCCCCAGAAATTCAAGAAGGTCGGAGATGGGGTCGGCCTCTTCGTCTTTAGTTGGCGTCGTATTGACGTACTGCCGGCGGAAACGAGGTCCGTCCGGCTTCTCGTCCGACGAGCGGGAGATCTATCGTATGGAGTAAGCGTATGGTGGGAGTTCTGGGGCGGACAAATTCAGGTGGGAAGTAGGGTGGTGGGACTGGGCGGTCGACAATGGCTGGTCCATGGTAGTTCCACTTTTCTGGCAGGTCGAAATAGGTGGTGGGGGTTTCTCCTGGAGGGAGGATCACGTCGTGCGTTACCCGCATTCCCCACGGACGTATAGCCGGCTCGTAAGACACGGAACGACCCACTTGGTGGACGTAGAACGGGTTGGTAACGCTCCGCTTCCGTCTCTGTCGGCGACGCAGGTTGGCCATAGACTCCGCGTCCTTGCCATGGATCGCGACTTTGTCCAGGCCGGGGTGACCAGGCGCCGGGTGGAAGCCGAAAAGAGGTCTCCTCTGCCTCGCTGCTCTCTTCCTCCTCGTAGGTCTCTTCCTCCTCCGATTCTCCCTTGCTGACGGGGTTATACACCCTGCGCTTGCCGGCTTCGAAGAAGGGGTCGTCGTCGGGCCACGGAGGGTAGTGGGGCACCGTTGTCGGGCGCCATCCGGCGCAGGTGTAGTCGCGCGGCGGCGATGAACCGCAAAGGTCTATCGTCTCCATGTTCTGAAATAATCAAGAAAAAGTAGTGAGATTACTGGTAAGACGACTGGGGGGTTGTGGTCGGAGGGATATGATCAGGGTTTGATCGCGGCTCTCGACGTGTCGCTCTCATAATCTTCGGCCTCGGACTCAGTCCTCTGCTCCTGGAGCTCTCGGAGATCTGCGATGTTAGCCACCCTTCTTTGGTTGGTCGCTGTGTGATGCAGGCGGACGATGTTTGCAGCTATGAACTTCTTTACCACGTATATACCAAAATTCGCAACTCTAGCTTTAAAATTACGCTTGTTATTCGATTTTTTTGATTTGCGGGGCGGAAGTGATCGTGGCAAAAATTTGAAAAAAACTTGATCTGCGTGCAAGTATGTATTGTATGTATGCGTATACGTAAATATGCTCGCCTATATTAGTATCTATATGCATAATTGGTTCATAAGCAATGCGTTAGCTCTGGTGGTAGAGTGCAAGCCGAGCATGTTGTGGTGCTCGGGTTCGAGCCCGCTCGGGGTACAAACTTTTTTTTTTTAACCACCCGGTCAGTGGTGCTCGAGTTCAAATCCCGATCGAGAATACATGCATATTTTTTTTTTAATATTTTGAGATTATGGGTATCGGGTATCCCACAGTCGAGCGCACTCGACTGTAGCTTTTTTACATGTTCAGCTTGGCTTTGTGCTGGTGCTTTTCCAACTATAATTTGTAGCCAATTCGTCGGAAAATACTTTTTGAATAGCTGCTCTCAAAAATGGAGTTGGTCCTTCTCCACCAGTTTTCTCTATAAATTGTTTCTGAAAATTTGGTTATTTATAACATATTAAAATTGATTCATATACACCTGGCCCTCGCTTAACTTGGACTCTTTTAGCACGAACTCGGTCTTACACGGTTACAAATTTACTCCCATACCCCTTTTAACACGCTTAAAACCTCGTTCTTATACGATTTTTCGATAAGAAATGAGAAAACATGTTAAAGCAAACTGGCTTAAGCTATAAATGCCACCAAATACATTTCAAATTTGATATGATGTGTAGGGGGGCGTCTTCGGATAAGTAAATAAACACTTTAACTTTTTAACTTTACAATTACTTTTATTGCACACTTGAAAAATGCACTTGTTGTGCAGGTCAGCGAAAGCAGAACATATGTTATGTAGAAAAGCACTAAAAGAGGGCAGGGTGACCAACATGAGGATAAACTAGATCAGTGTGACCTGCCATCATCTGGCATCGACATATGAATTTAACTATATGTTATGATCTCCTTACTTTTAAACCTTTTTAAGTTTCTATAAAGTGAAACCCTGTTAATTGATTATATGAAGCAACTTTTTTAATTTAATACCAACCTTTAATTTTGAAAATATGAATGTTATGCATATATTAAAGGCATATGCATAAGAACTTTTGGTTAATTTTGAACATATGTATGAACATTTAATAAAAACAGAAAAAATTTGAACAATAAAAAAATTGTTTGCTGCCAATTTTGAATTTTGCGATTTTTTATTAAATCCATGTTTCGCTTAACACGAAGATTTCCAGGAACGTAACCCCGTATTAAGCGAGGGCCAGGTGTATACAATACTTACTAATTGTTATAATTTCTCACTATTCTGCTGTACGTCGTTAACAAAGTTGACAATGTCATTTATGTCGGTGAGAGGAAGGCTTCTGAAATTTGGCAAATCATCCGTGTGTTGCCTTCTGGTGCTGTAAAGTTTTCTATTTTCCAATTTGACGTTAATCACGTCCACTTCCAATTATGTAATAGAAATCTTTAGGTCCACAACTTCAGCCTTTAATAATCGGTTTTAATTTTGTATATCAAGTAAAATATCCGTAATTTCTGGAATCATTTTGCACTAAAAATAATATTGTTATTGGTAGATATTGTATTTAATTATGCTCTACTTACATGATGTTGAATTAATTAATTCAATTGTGTGAATTTTCAGATTAATAGTAGTTCTCAGGCATTGTGCACAAGTGGTGTACAAAAAAAAGTTGTGGGACGCAGAATTACGTAAACATATAATTTTTTTAAGTACATATATCGTTTACTGAAAACTCAATTTTGTCATCAAATGCTATATCAGCCGCACAATATATTTGAAAATTATTCGACTCAATTGGTCAAAGAAAAGCTTGCGTCAAGTTTACTGCCATTCCAAAAAAACTGGCATATTATTACATTTGTTTATTTCAGTAATCTTAAGAATGTTATTTCCTACCAAACAAAAATTATCGGGTTCTCAGACTGAGAAAATAACACCTTTCACATTTACATTTAACATTTTTCCCTTTTTAGTTATCCCAAAACTAGCATGTAATTCATATCCTTCTTTCTCTAAATTATAGCTACTTTCTACATGTCTTTTATAAATTTGAACTGCTTCACAATCTCCTTTCCTAACCTTTCGATTAATTTTATTTAAATGGTTCTCAAATTTAAATGCGTTTATACCTTCTAGAGATCCATAAAGCTTGGCGTTTTCATGAATATGCAATAATGAAAGAAAATTATAAGTTATGAAGGACAAATCATATAGCCTTGGTGAATCAAACACAAAAGATTTTCAGCATATGAGTTGTTAAGCTTGCAGTCATATACTCGTATATCTAAAAGAATTCTTAAGGCTAAAGATAATTTTAAAAAGTGAGCATATCTTTCTGTAGTAAGAACAGTGCACTGTCAGCTTTTTTGAGTGTTCACACCTGCCATCATCTGGCATCGACATAAATGTATATTGTTTCAAATTTTGTTATTTTATTTTCTACATAATCGTCGCTTCCTATTATTCTTAACTTTTCATTTATAGTTTTAAGAAACCTTTCTATATCTGATATTCCTGTTTTACTTGTAGTTATGTTAATTTTTATGTTTTCTTTTTGTAACCAAATCTGCAAAGCTGCACTAATAAATGCTGAGTCTTTGTCTGCTTTTATTTCTATGGGCTTTCCCATTTCATTGAAAACTTTTAGTAAAGCTCTTTTAGCTTCTAGCCAATCTCTACTTTGGACTTCAACTAATGTTGTGAATTTTGAATAAATATCTAAAAAAGAAAGAAATTGTTTCTTATCTATCATATAAAAATCTATTACATATTTGTCCCTAATATTAAGTACTTCGGGTGTTATTTCGAACGTGAGTTTTGTGTCTCTATGTTCAGTTTTTGCTATGTTGCAAATTTCAAATTCATTAATTAAGTTTTGTATTAGTTTCTGATAATCAGTGTAATAATATTTTTCCTTAAACCAATTTATTGTTTTTTCTATTTCTGGATGTAACAACTTTTTATGTGTTTTTAAAATTAATTCTTTAAACTCTGCGAAAGTTTGTAAGTCAATTAATTTCAAGCTTGTTTTCATTATTTTAGTTATATTATTCGGACTTACTATTTCTAAATAAGCTCTTTGAAAAATTCAAAAATCTATTTCATTGTGAAAATAGACAATACTCTTTTTCGAGCAAAGATATTTCTTTATCATATCTTTGGCGTATTGGTTATTCATTTCCTTATAAGAAATTTTAATGTTAAGTTTATGGAAATAGTGAGTTGTTTCAACTTTGTTATCATCACCTTTTATAAATTCTATTTGTCTCTTAAAATAATTTAAAGGTCTTTCGGTTATAGGTATGGGGTGTTGACTGTCTTCTTGAGCGCTATGTATAGTTGCTCTTGTGCTAACTGCATCTTCTCCTAGGAAATTCTCTTCTATTTTTATACGTGAAAGTGCATCTGCTACATTATTCTCTTTTCCTGGTAAATACTTGATTTGATAATCATACTCGTTTAATCGGATTTCCATCTTTGTAATCTTTTATATTTATAGTGGCGTTTTTCTTTAATTTATTTGTCATAAGTTTTGCAATATTTATGAAATTGGGGATAAATTTGCAATAAAATCCGCATAGACCAAGGAATGATTTGATTTCCTTTGGTGTCTTAGGTATTGGGAATTCAACAATTGCATTAATCTTGTTCGGATTTGATTTATACCTTGCGTGGTGATTACATGCCCGAGGAAATCAGTTTCCTTCTTCAAGAATTCGCATTTGTCCAATTGTAATTTCAAATTTGCTTCACGAAGTTTTGAGAAGACTTTCAAAATGGATGATATGTGCTCACCTAATGAAGTGGAGTAAATGATAATATCATCTAAGTAAACTAGACAATCTTTGAAGATCAGATCTTCAAGTAGATTATTCATGCAGCGCTGGAAAGTCGCTGGAGCTATTTTAAGCCCAAAGGGCATACGAGTAAATTCGTAGTGACCATGCTTGGTTGAAAAGGCGGTTTTTGCAATTGTATCGGGATCCATTTGGATTTGATGAAAACCCTTTGCAAGATCGATCGTAGTAAAGTATTGGCATTTGCCTAACTTGTCGAAGATCTCATCCATATTTGGTATGGGGAATTTGTCATCAATGGTTATTTCATTAAGATTTCGGTAGTCAATGACTAACCGGAATTTTTGTTTACCTGAAGCGTCCATTTTCTTTGGAACAATCCAGATGGGTGAACAGTAAGGGGATTTAGATTTTTTAATTATGCCCTGCTCTATCATTTCGTTGATGTGTTTATTGACTTCTTGATCGTAAGCCTGTGGGTATTTGTAGGGTCTTTTGTATATTGGGTCTTTGTGTTTTGTTTGAATTGAATGCTTAATCGTACTAGTGAAAGTCAAATTGTCACTTTCCCGGTACTGAATATCGCGAAATTCATGTAAAACCTTTTTTAATTTTTCTACCTCTTCTGTGTTAAGATGTTCTAATCTGAACTCATTACACTCCTTTAATTCATCTTAGATTGCGAAATTGAAGGGTTTATCTTCGGTTAAAGGTGGATTTGCATAGTTTTCTGTATAAGTTTCTTCAGAATTCTCTTCACTGTTTTGAAATGTGAATTTATAGTTTCCTAATGTAACTGTTCCATTTTCATAATCAATTTGAAATTTACTGGCTTTTAAGTACTCCCTTCCTAATAACATATCATAGTTTTCAAAGAATTTTTGAATGTAAAATTTTTGTTTTATAGGGCAAAGTCTACTGGGACCAAAAAGTATATTTTCTGATAATTCAGTAATGCCATTAATTGTTTCAACATTGATTGGGTTTTTATAAGTTGGAAAACTGAAAATATTTTGTTTTATAAGTATCAATGATACATTTTAGGTTTACTTCATTCATTTTAATAATTATGTAAGGTGTGTTTACTCTGCATTTTGTTCCGAGGCACTTTGAAATGAAATTTTTCACCTTGTTCCATCTTGAACTGGCCACTTTGGCGTTCCCTTTGTCTTTTCACTGGTGGGTTAATCGCACGGCTAGTTGAGGTGTCCCTTGAATAATTATAAGGGTTTTGATTTTGAGCTTCTTTTAATTTTTTATTAAACTCTTGGTGAATGTTCTGATTATTTTGGTTTTGTTTTGAATGGTTGTGTTTTGTGTTTTAGAATTGGACGTATCATCTGAATGAAAATTATTTGAATAGTTTGCATAAGATCTATTTTGATTTCTGCGATTATTGTTTTCGCTTTTAGGGTGATTCTGAATCTCATAAGATTCATAAATCCCTTCTGCTAGAGCAATAGCTTTTACCTTGCTTATTGTAGTGATATCATGCCTTGCTAAGGTCATGTATATCCTGTCAGGTAGTTTCCTAGTTATTACATTCTTGGTAGTTATTTTTAATGCATTTTTATGTATTATTGTAGTACTGGCATCATTATCTAATGCTAACTTATTACTAACTATATAAGATTTGCGTTCAAGTTCTTCTACTAACTTACGTAGACTTCCAGTTGGTGTTGTAGAGTCTTCGCAGCAATTCCTCATAAGGCGTCTGGGTTTTAAACTCCACGATGAGTGATGATCTCAGTGATGTCCAATTGTTGGATTGCGTCACTTGGGCTGCTCGCAATGCTTCTCCATCTAGCTGTCGTTCGATGGCTCCGAAAATGACGCTACTTTGACGTACATCGTTTGTTGTGTATAAAGATAGGATAAAGTCTATCCTCTTTATAAATGCTGACAAATTTTCTGCACCTTTGTCAAACGCTGGCACATGTTTAATTTGATTTAAGCACTGGTTTAGGTGTGCTTCCGAAAGTTCATTTGCCATTGTTGGTGTTGTTATTAATTCACACACATGTGGTTCGGGTTGTTTGAGTTTTATTATAACGGGTTTTACAATGTTCTTTTGTACTACCGTTTCGATAATGCACTCACGCACGTAGATGTTTTTTTGCGGATACGTTTTGTATAGTTCAGAACTTAGGACTGCTCGTTGATCAATTACTATTACGACGTATCCTACCGGCTGCGCCAATTATTTGTTCGCGGTTCACGAACAGTAAAAAAAATAAAACAACAAGCGATTTATTTTTATTTACTTGGTAGACTACTTTATTTTTATTTATAAGCTCGCGGGCTACGCGTCTTAGGCGAGGAAAGTGTCTTTAAAAACTAATTTCACAATATGCTGAGCTTAAACATGAAACTTCTTACTGCGACTTAAAGCTAACATACGTGTGATGTTTGGTGTTTGTGTTAGTGCATTAATGCTGAGTGCTCAAGTTGCAAGTGGAAAATTTTAATTGACTTTGGACTTTTGAAAGTGGCATGATCGCCAATGTAATAGATCTTTTTGTTTGTGACAGTTGGTCGCCGTCGCGATAAGTGTTTAAGTTAACAATATGATTTGTGGGAAAGAATTTGGAAGATAGGGGAATAATTATGAGTATGTGTCACATACGAGAAATTATTATGAAGGTGGATGGATATATTACTATATATAATATAATTGCAATCTGACATTTTTGTCTTGCACAAGAGTTAATGTTTAGGGAAAAAATCGTCCGCATAAAACCTTTCTCTTCAACAAGCGCGAGCGCACTGTTAACGGACTGAAACCGAACGAAAAGGCGCACGACGGGACTACCTTGTGTTATTGTATCATGGACGGGACTACCTTGTGTTATTGTATCATACTTTGTCCCATCTTAGCTGACTTGCAGCATAAGTCCACTTTTTTACTTTAGTTCTAATTTGAAATCCGAATAAAGCGGAAGCTTGCAGCTCCCAACAAACAAATTTATTTTTTTCTATTCAGTACACCTGATCACCTGGGTGATCTGCATTTTGTCGCTTTTACAAGTACAGTACTGCGAGGCGACAACGTCTCGTCGCTGTTGCAATTAATCCAAGAAAAAAGAAAAAAATAATCGATTAATCAATCGGTTTTTTTGTATTCTACGTATGTAGCATTATTTTTATTTTTGTACTTGTGAATGTAATGCAATTGCTTCAAAAATATTAAACAAATATATAATTTATTTATTCAATACTGTATTAAGAAATAATAATTTCACGCGAAGTAGTTAACCTATTTCTATTTTCTGTAGAAGTACCATCCGCCATAGAAAAAAGACGATCTGGCCGGTAGCAAAGTGCCAATAAGGAAGCAATACTGGCAAGCTAAAATATATAGCTCAGCTTTAAATGCTGAAGCATATTAGTTGTATATTTGCAGTATTCTATTCATTTTATAAAAATATTTTTACACTCTGCTGGTTGGTGCCATTATAAAATGTTATTAAACCTTTAATTTTGTGTATAAAATTTTAGTGTCGCGATTATTTTGTAGTATAATCGATTAATTATTCAATTAATCGAAACCCACTTTTCGATACAATTAAATAGCTAATTGAAACAAATTAATCGATTAATATTATATGTATCATGTGATTAATCGTGCCATCACTAGACAGGACAGTGTACTGCCGTCGTCGCTTGTGTAAAATTCGAAACGCGGTTCGCTATAATAGAATAGAGGTGGAGATCTTTTGACAGTGCACGCCATCGATAGTCGACGATAGTTTATTTTAAACCATCGATAGTGGCTCGATAGTATAGCCCAACAAAAAAAATTTGTTAAGCAAATATAATAGAATTATGCTTTATTTTAACTAAGTTACGATTTAAAAATAAAAGAGTGAAACGAATACAATAAAATATGCTTTATTTCAGAGTTGCGATTTAAAAACAAGATAATGTTAACATTTTTTTCTTTGAGCCGGGTTCGTCTCTCCGATATTATTTGGGCCGCCTTGCTGAATGTTATTTCAGACTCCACGGACGTAGCCGGAATGCAAAGATATTTGGCGAAAAGGCTCCCAATGGCAGGGAAATCAGTTCGATTCACCTGGAAAAAAGTAATATACTTAATTATATGCAATTTATAACTCGGCACTTTTAATTAAGGCATACCTTCATCCACAATAGAGGTCGATATCTTGTCCGACAATTGCCCTATCCAGATACTGTACAACTTTATTAATGGAACGCTTACCCAAAAAATCGAACATAGTGTCCTGAAAACTTGAATCCGGTGCTTCGGGTAGATTACTTGCGATCTCTTTAATAGGAAAATTGGCCAGCTCATTTTTAAAAAATGTTGCTGCTTGTTCAGCGTTTGAGCTATGTTGAAATCCACTTTTTTTGAACCGAGGTTCTGAAAGCGAAGCCATCCTGCAGACTGTTCTCTGCTTATATACGGAAAGACGTTTCTTGATTGATTCCATCAATATTTTGCATCAGCATAAGTATTTCCTCAGCAGTAAATGGCTGCGGTGCATTTGTTGTTGATAATAAAACTTTGGCAATGGCATCGTTCATTTTTATAATACGTTCAATAATAAAAAAAAAATAATTCCACCTAGTGGGTGTTTCTTGCATCAAAGTATATTTTGAGCCTTCTTGAGCTGATTTGAGGTTTTCATTTGATATAGTGCTTTGCTTGAAAAATCGAACGATTGATTTACACTTAGTAAATAAAGCTTAAAGCACTGGGTTATCAACTTTTAGAGCATCTTGCACTTCGATATTTTTTTTATGCGCAAAGCATGGCAGATTGCGAATATGCAATAGTTCACATGCTTTAAGCCAGTGTTTAAGAAACTGCAGCAAGTTTCATTTCATGTGATTTTGATTTTTTTTTAATTAATTTTTTTCATAAAATATTATTATTCATTATTCAAAATAAAGTTTCAAAATCTTCGTCAGTGCACTGCTTTCCTTTCCAAAATTTGAGAACGTCTGCATCGATTCTT
The DNA here is from genome assembly GCF_009650485.2 of Drosophila albomicans. NCBI lineage: Eukaryota > Metazoa > Arthropoda > Insecta > Diptera > Drosophilidae > Drosophila > Drosophila albomicans. The sequence goes on from NW_026263670.1 coordinate 165,885, forward strand.
TGGAAAGGAAGTTGAAGATTCTCAATCTTTGTACTTTTGACTTCCGTTTGGATCCCTTGCTCTAAGTAAGCGTTTAATAATTCATCTTTTTCATCAATTAAACGGTTCACAGATTGTTGTGAGCCCGAATTTGGTGTTGAGTACAACTGTCCAGTAGAATTTATGTCATTTATTCTGTCCCATATCGACTGCATCATTTTTTTGTTGTAGTGTTAGTGTATGTTGGAAACGAGGATCCAAAAACAAACACGCAATGAGATATTTATTATTTAATAATATTTTCGATCGCCTTTTAATAGAGCTCAAAATTTTTCGCCAATCGTTCTTGTCATATCGTTAGTTGCATCATTTACAATTTTTTCAGTGCAAATTTTTAATTTTAGCCATTGGGCGTAAAAATTTCCATAATGCAGTTGCTCTTCTTGAAATTTTATATTGTTTTCTGCAATGAACTGAAAACTAAGCAATAGTTTTCAATAAAATCCCACATCGATGCATCCACTTCAAAATTGTCTTCTTCGATTTTGTTTTCAGTTGACTCAATTTCAGTTAATTCATCTTTAGCCACTAACAAATCCTTTAGCATCGTGTAGGTGGATCCGCATTTGGTCGGACAATCTAGTTGCGGCATTTTTAGCTGTTTTAGCTCGAATATTTCGAGAAATCCATTTGAAGTTTTACTTATAAATTTCGTCATGTTGCGACAATTAAATAGGTACTTCAACATATCCGACGATTTGGTGACATCGAGAGCAACCAGTTGAGCTGTATGTGCAGCACAACGACAAACTTGAATATTTCCTATTAACACGCTTGGCACTTTTTCGATATTTTCAATTATTTTGAAATATTCATCGTTTGAACAATATTGGTCGTCCTCGGCAAGATTTTCATCGAAAACAAATGATAATATATTTGTTGTCTTAAGCATGTTGGCACCATTGTCAGATGTAATTGACACTATTTGGCTTAAATTTATATTATATTTACTCAGGACTTTTAGCACTTTGGCGGCGAGATTTTTGGCTGTGCTCGCTGTGAAACACCTTTAAGCTCTACCATGCCTAATATAAGGGATTTCATTTGAGCTGAACCAATATATTGAGCACTTATGCCAAAAATGTTTCTTGTCAGCCGCGTGGCACTGTCTAGTTTTAGAGACAATAATTTATTTGTCACTTCAGTGGTTATATGCGCTTTTATATTGTTTGCCACTGTTTGCACAGTTTTTTTGCAGTTTGATGCATTTAAGGTAATATTTTTTCCGTCAGCGGCTTTGAGTCCATCACAAATTGGGTCAACGATATTTCACATATTCTCCGAATTTAAGACATTAAAAGGAATGCTGTCTTCTGTCACCAATCCAATATATGACCTCAGCAGTTGTTTTTTATTCACTTCAATTTTTATTTTTTTTTTTTCCGCGACGAAGTTTCTAACTGCTTATTTCGTGTAAATTAAGTAAATGTGTTTTTAAATTTGAAAGTTTATTATTTATTAGTTTATTTTTAAATGTTTTACATGTAGCTATGCCTTCATCAATGTTATTTTTAAAATACATCCAAATATCACTTTGCGCCATAGTTAAACAATTAAGCTCCTGTGTCGATCTTGCTTCAATTGACACTGATGCACAAGAATCAAGAATCAAACAGTATAAGCAGAAAAATTCAGACGCGACAGTAGTTTCGACAGTAGTCGCGTCTGCGACATGTAGCGACTTGCAGAATCGAAAGCAGTAGCAAAGAAATATCAAAAATTTTCAAACGGCGACTGGTGCTGCTGGCGACTTGCAGAAGTCTAGCAGTTGCTGCTGCTTCGACTTGCAATGCTTCGCGAAAGCAGCAGCAAAGCAAAATCAAAATTTTTTACACGGCGTCTGCTGCTGCTGATTCGATTTTCGTAGGCGATCGTTTTCTGCTTTTGCTTCGACTGCGACTTCTGTTTTCTTCAGAAGCAAAAGCAGAAGCAACTGTTCATTCTAAGAAGTCGCTCGCAGACGAAGCAGTGAAAAGCAACTTCTGCTACTTCGACTGCAGTTTTTATACCCGCTACCCATAGGGTAGAAGAGTATTATAACTTTGTGCCGGCAGGAAATGTATGTAACAGGTAGAAGGAGGCATCTCCGACCCTATAAAGTATATATATTCTTGATCAGCGTCAACAGCCGAGACGATATAGCCATGTCCGTCTGTCCGTATAAAACACTGGATCTCAGAGACTATAAGAGATAGAACTATAATTTTTTTTCGACAGCATTTGTTATTTATTGCCACGCCCACTTCCGCCCCCGCAAATCAAAAAAAATAACAAGCGTAATAAAGCTAGAGTTACGAATTTTGGTATATACAATAATTACTGTAGTAGTTATGATTCCTGAAAATTTGGTTGCGATCAGATAAAAATTGTGGAAGTTATTAAAGAAATACAAAAACGCCTACTTACTAGGGGTCTGAGTTGCTTTGGCCGACAATCTGGCACATTGTGCCGTCTATGGTATATTTTGAATGGTGTACTATATCGATATACCAAACATACCATTTGGTATATTTTTAGTATTTTCGGTATATTTTGAAAATTATACCGCAATATTTTGCCTTTATTAAAAATGGGTAGCGGGTATCTCACAGTCGAGCACACTCGACTGTAACTTTCTTACTTGTTTAAGCACTGCTTAAAGCATGGACCTGGCATTGTCCGTAACAATACTTACAGTTTTTTTCAGAATGTTCCATTCAATAAAAATGTCCCGCAAAGTTTTGTGAACAATCATTAGTTGTGCTTAGTCGTTTTTTTCTTGCTAAGGATGCTGTTTTTAATTCGTATTGATATACGAAATGGCTGGCAAAAATCCTCTACTGAACCCTCCCCGAGGGTGCTGGCTGGGTAGGATCTGTATTACCTCATTGTCAACTGGTAGCAGATCTCTACTATACGTCGACGTTTCAGATACTGCAGATCCTAGTTGAGGACTCTGCCAAATTATGTCTCAGTATGGAGCACATTAATAAATCAACTCGAGCTGGGATGTCAGCTCAAACGTCGGTGGAACGCGTGACTGCTACTACCGGCGGGCATGGGGGGAAGAGATCCTCTCTGCGTGTCGCCAGCGGTTACTCCTCTGATGCGGTGGGAGCAGGCCGAATCAGTTGCAACAACACTGCCACTAACAAAAACACGAGGTTGGGGCGCGCGGGTACTGTGGACTTAACCGACTCGGACCAAAAAAGCGTTGCGTCAATCTCTACGATGAAGGGGGAACGTCTTCCTCTTCAGTCACCTCGGCCTATCGCCAGCACCTCCAAGGTTGCGCAGCGGGGCACGGGGGGGGCTGAAGGAGAAGGCCAAAAAGAAGGTGGCGACCCGCATTCACGCAAGACTCAGTGGCGTAGCAAACCTGTCCGTCAAGGATCAGGAGAGGCTTGCCTGGGCCAACACGTGGATGCGTGAAAACCAAATTAGCCCCCTTCCCAAAAGACATTAAAGTGCAGACCGGTTCTACCGCCCTGCAAACAACAAGGTGGAGTCCATCGCAAGCAAGAAACTGCCAGGCGGCATCTCGCCGTTGCTCTCATAGACAGAGGGGACCCTAACGGGAAAATGTCTGCAGAGCGGTGGAGGTTGACCCATAGTAAGCTGGTCGACGCACTGTTTGTCAGGATGGAGAATGTCCCAGACAGTCCAATGCCTACTTTCGAAGGCACTGGCTGGATGAATGGTGTCAATGGTGGCTGCAAGCGACCGTACCCAAACTGGACGGACTGTGAGACAGGAATAATATTCCGTACATGCCGAAGGCGAAAGTCCTTTTCCCTATAGTTGTGCAGGGCGAGCGGGCGCTGCAGCTGCTTAAAAAGCAGAACCCGGCCATTCCGACGAGTGATTGGTCCGTGCTGAAGGTTGATTAACCTTTAACCATTGGTGGGCAGCACGTGATCATTCAGATCAATAAGGAGGCCGAGTATCTGCTGTATAAGCGCAATGGGAAGATGGCGTGGGGCTTGGGGAGCGTGTACCTTCGCCTCAAAAAACGTCATCCCAACGACCAGGACACACACTCGCTGAGGTCAGGGGAGGTTGAGGCAGATCTCGGTCTTGAGAGCGTGACCGACGCCACCCAGCACCTCAGCTTGACTGATGAGACGGAGGAGGTGGGGGAGGAACTGTCCATGCAGACGGGCCCCCCGTGAGTTTGCTAACCTCTAATGAGTGTGCTGCAACTCAACCTGCATAAGTCCAAAACGGCTTCGGCGGAGCTACTCCTTGACCTGGAGGAAGTGTCCGCCTACGCGGCTTTGGTCCAACAACCGTGGATAGCGTCGGGCAACACGGTTGCTGGGCTGAAGTCGCCTAACTACGATTTATACGTCCCGACATTGGTAAGTAGATCGAGAACTGCCATCCTTGTAAAAAAGCGGCTAAAAGCTAACCGTGGTGGTGCTGGAGCGCCGTGAAGGATGTTTGCTGCTGGCATCCTGCTACATAGCCCACGACATGCTGGCTCCACCTGACGAGCTGCGGAGGCTGGTGGACATGGTCTGCTCCTCCAACAAATATCTTATAATCGGAACGGACGCCAACGCCCACCATAGCGTCTGGGGAAGTCCCGACATTAATGACAGGGGTGAATCAGTTCTTGATTTTATCCTAAACTATACTAGACTACTAGACTAGACAACAGAGGTGAGGAATCTACCTATGTAGGTCCCACCTCTTGTAATGTGTTGGACTTAACTATTGCGACTGAGTGTACCAATGTAGAAGAGTGGAGGGTCCTGGATAGACCCTTCTTCTCGGATCATAAGTACATTCAATTTACCATTCCTCTAAAAAGGGTACCTGCGGCTCAGCCGTTCAGAAATCCCCGAAATACTAACTGGGTGAAATTCTCTAGCCTTGTTTCCAAGTCTCTTGGTCCGCCGTGTAACATCAACTCCGTACAGGACCTAGAAACAACTGTCAATGTCCTCTCAGCAGGACTACTTTCCGCGTTTCGCCAATCCTGTAGGCTCTCAAGATCGACGAGAAGATCGAAGCCACCCTGGTCGAACCCAGATCTCTCATCGCTACTTGGGGAGATTACTAGCATGTTTCAACTTGCTAAGAAGGCGGACAACGAGTATGTCTGGGACGAGTACAGGTCTCTCCTGAAGCTCAGACCTGGACAATATCAAAGACACTTCCAGACTGAGGAAGCTGCTGTCCAAGCAGGCTTCCAGTCCTAGTCTGCTCAAGTCGGGCGATGGAGTGTGGACGGAGAGTAGTGCTGAAACTCTTGAAGCACTGCTCTCAACTCATTTCCCGGGATGTATTGGAATAGAGAACAGTGACCGGCAGCTCTTTCCTAATCTCCCAGTTATGAGACTGCCGGTCTAATTACAGATAATAAAATAATTTGGGATATCGACTCCTTCGCGAAGGTCAGGTCGCCCGGTCTCGATGGACTTTCGCCAGCAATGCTGCAAGCCAGCAAGCCGACGATTGTTCCGTGGCTATCGGGTATCTATTCAGCGTGCCTCGCATAGGGTCATATCCCCACTCCTTGGAGGACCTCGAAAGTCATTTTCCTGCCCAAGGCGGGCAAATGCAGTCATGTGGTTCCAAATGACTTCCGGCCTATCAGCCTAACCTCTTTCCTGCTAAAAAAAAAACATTGGAAAAGCTACTTGATTTTCACATCAAAACCAACTCAATGCATCTGTTGTCCCCAAATCAGCATGTGTATACTAAGGGCAAATCCATTGAGACAGCTCTCCATGCTTTTGTAGCCTCCATCGAAAAAGCAGACCATTATAAAGAAAATGCCTTGGGTGCATTCTAGATATTTCAGGCGCCTTCAATGACGTTATTATGAAGGGCCTTACCTCAGTAAACACGGCTCCAGCGATCCACAGGTGGGCCAACCGCCTTCTTTCCGACAGGCGGGTGGTGGCTACGTGGGGCGATGCAGCTATTACAAAGGTAGTGTGAGGTGGCACTCCCCAGGTTGGGGTTCTCTCGCCTCTCCTTTGGAGTTTGGTCGTAAATAGCCTACTTCAAAAATTCACTAGACGGGCCCCCAAGTTAATTGCCTATGCCGATGACATAAGCATTTTGATAACTGGGAAATGCCCAACCACCCTTAGTTCCGTAATGGAACTTACTTTACGGGAAATTAAAGCATGGGCCGAATCAGCCGGGCTCAGCATTAACGCGGACAAAACGGACCTTATCCTCTTCACGAAGAGGTATAAGGTACCTGCGTGGTCCCCCCAAAAATAGTCTGTACTATGCTCAAGCCGAGCCTAGCAGTAAAATACCTAGGTGTGGTCCTGGACAGCAAACTGTCATGGAAGCTCAACGTGTCAGAAAGGGTGAAGAAGCCCAGCGCCATTGGTAGGGAGACTAGTAGAGACTTGGACTATACTATCCCCCTTACCAGTACCGACCATATTAAAACAATATTCTTGGAACCGGATTGCTGGCGCGAAGGGTTATGCATTCCCGAAGCCTTCAACCAGTTCACCGATGGGTCGAAGATGGATGATGGTGTCGGAGCGGGCCGTATACTGTCCAGACCCGGTCTCCAAACATTCCTATAAACTCCCAGACCACTGCAGCATCTTCCAGGCGGAAGTTTTTGCCATTGGCAAGGCTGCCGAATTGACTCGGGGTTTACAGCGTAATCATAACTCAATTAACATCTTTGTTGACAGCCAGGCTGCAATAAGATCAATATACTCTGATGTGGTCAAGTCCAAAGTTGTCCTGGACAGCAGAAGAACAATAGAGTCGCTGAACGCATCTGCAGTCGTGCGTATCTATTGTTGCTGAGGCGAACAACAAAGAAATAAAGAAATGCAGACTGAATCATACCCGCAAAATGTCACGAATACTTACAAATACAGACATATTAAATTATTTGCTTTTACGGTCATATATTACTGGGCAGAGAAATATTGAAAAAAGGACAATTTAAAATTATTTCCCTCAGTTAATAGCATGCTTGAGGAGACATCCTAAAATTTTTGTATAATTTTGAAGTTACAACCATTGTGAATTTTGTTTAGTACTTAAATGGCTCATAAATTGTTATTGTTTAATTATTTATTAAATTTTATTGTTTGGGTTCATTGGTTGGCGGATTTTTTCAACTACAAATACTTTTTACGAAGCTTGGTAAAACTTTGAGCCCTCTAATGTCATTAAAAGCATTTTTGGCCGCGCTTCCATACAAGCGGAACCACAGTGCAATGGTCTTATTTTCAGACTCCCAGTCCATGAAGTATTTTTTTCATGGGCCCTGAACTATATTTTAATAGTTTTAATACATAATTATCCATCCACTTCCATCTTTAACTTTTTCTATCTATTAATTTTCAGGAGATGTATTTTATATTTGACAGGTCTAGAATCAGCGATAGTAGTTTCATCGGCAATAACATATCTAGCAATAATTAATTATTAATAGTATTCCACAATTTAGAACCATTTGGTTCATAGCCCACAATACTCTTAAATGATTAAGCATTAAATTTACGTTTTTTAATCTTATTGTGAACATACATATACCAAATACCAAATACTCTCAGATGTTTTAAATTGGGCTTTCAGATACGCCACATCTCATGCGATTATAATGTTATCATTAAGAGCTCTGCTTGGAATTCTGTTAACTAGATACGATGCTGTTAACACAGCTCCACCCACGGTTGCCACTTTTGGTACAAATGTACCAAAACTGGTACATTTTTTATGCGTTGGTACATTGGATCACTTTTGTTCATATTGGTACATTTTCAATATGCCTAGTCTAGTATTTAAATTTTTCATAAAATTTTATGTTCACACATATTTTTTTACAAATGGCTCTGTTCCACCAGACATCAATTGTGAAAATATATATGCGCCAATGTAAGGCCCATCACAACGTAAACAGTTATATATTGTGAATCACAATTTATGATTCAGTCAAATTTCTAAGCGAAAAAGATCTTTCCATAGTGAAAACCTTTGAAAATTTATATAATGGTGATCCTGATGATATAATATCCCAATGGAACCAACTCCGACTTTCTTTTAATCAGGGAAAAGAAAAAGATATTCGTAAATTTTGGACAGACATTGAAATTAAAAAAAACGGTGTTGACGAACCGTTGATCAGGAGCTTAATAAAATTAATCAACAACTTGATTTCGTTTCCACACAGCGCTGGTGCTGCAAAGCGAAAGTTTTTTGAAATTTCGTTAATGAAAACTAAATTACCAAATAAATTAGAATTTAAGACACTAAATAACATAATGTATTGCAAGGAATTGATTGATTGTAAAGACCTTCACTATGTTTGGTCTACAAAAGACTGTTAATTTTTTAAAATTAACTAAGATAGTTTAAAATTTGATTTAATATTATTCAAGTGAAAGTTCTGTTGTTGTTTTTTTTGTTTGAAAAGTATAATTGATTAAATAAAAGTTCTGTTTTTGTTTTCTTTTATATAGTAAATACTATACTAAAAAAATGAAATATGAAATTATAAATAATTAAAAAAAAAAAAAACGTTAACAAAATATAGTATTAAAAAATACCGAAAATAAAAATAAAAAATAAAAAAATTTATGGTACATTTTTGCTAAAATTGGTGCATTTTTTCAAAATTTTGGTACACAAAATTTGTTTTGGAATGGCAACCGTGGCTCCACCCCAGAAGCTCTTGTCTAATTTAGCACAATTTATCATAGCGTGGGCTTTTTAACATACGTTTAGAAACACTGTTGAACACTTTCATAGTACAAAAAGCACGCATCTCATTGTAGTGATATTCTCTAACGCTATCTATATATAAGTTAATAATCTTAAGAATAAAACCGACTTCACTCTTTGCAGCAAAATCATGAAGCATAGTGAATAGTATTCATTGCATTGCTCCCCTATATTGATATACATATGCATGCATGTGTAGTTTTGCAACGAAGATGGACACGACAGCAATTGCTCGTGTCTTAGATGCTTAAAGTTATATAGCGGCTTCACAAGCACTGCGATAACTCTGGTGGTAGAGTGCAAACCCAACATGTTGTGGTGTGGGAGTTCGGTCCCGGTCGGGAATACATACATATATTCTTTTTTTTTAATGCGATTTATTGTTTTTCATTCCCTTTCAAGCTTACTGACAGAAGTAAGGACTAATTGCGCATTGATTTTGATAATTGTCTTAGATGCTTAGAATTAAAAAGTACCTGCATAATGACAGTGTTGGCTCTAGTGATAGATTGCAAGCCTGACATGTTGTGGTACTCGAGTTCAAATCCCAATCCAGAATACATGCATTTTTTTTTAATATTTTGAGAATTTTACCGCAATATTTTGCTTTTATTCAAAAACACTCGACCGTAGCTTTCTGACATGTTCAGAGTGTATCGCTGCAACTCCATACTTGTAGCTGATACAGTGACGTCCAATGGCTGCGAATAGTTTTGAGCTTGGAAACAACACCTGTCCATTTCAGGCACAGTTGAGTTGCCGGTCCTTCTAACTCGAGCTCGTCCGACAAGGATCTTTTAATTAAAGAACAAGCAGCTCCAAAGTAAAACGGATTTTATTTTGCCGTAGATCGTGATAGGGATATAGCAAAATAGGGGCTACTCGCCGTAGCGAGTGATGTCAAACTCCTTGTCATCTCTTTTTCAGCCACGTGTTCCTCGCAATTTGTAATAGCCGTGGTTGAGGTTAAGTCACGAAGAAAATTCCAATTTTTTTAAGTGTTCCCCTGGTTGGATCCAGCCCACACAAATATCTCGCAAATTCAGAGGATATTCAGGATCGAGTCTCAATATTTCAGAATGAGATTCTACCACTTCTTGAAAGCGATAACTTGAAATGAGTCAAAATCTGCTTAAATCTTTATTTTCTTTACCTAATTTTATAAAATTCATTTTCCGGTATACACACATACACACATGTTATTCTTCTATACACATTTAAACAACTTAAAGATAAAAACCCATGTTAAAAGCTCCTTATCAATCATTCGAGTTAGTTTAAATGACAACAATTATTTTGTGATATTTTTTCATCAGTTTACACTATTGGATAACTTATTTAATGAAATACAAATAAGATGTATTCAGCTACTAGCGAACCACTTTTTGAGTTGTGACGAGTTTGAGCGAGGCTGATTGAACCGACTGGATCATACTCAATGCAGGTCTCTGGAGTGCATGTACACATATATACATACATACATAGCAGGCGCTTTTGCCCATACAAAAGTATTTCTTTAATAACTTCGACAACTTTTATCTGATCTCAATTTTTCAGGAATAACAATTACTATAGTTGTAATTGTATATTCCGAAATTCGCAGCTCTAACTCTAGAGATAAGCTTGTTATTCGATTTTTGTTGATTTTCGGTGGCGGAAGTGGGCGTGGCAAAAATGTGAAACAAAGTTGATCTGCGAGCAAACATAAATGCTGTCGAAAAAGCAAGTAAGAAAGCTACAGTCGAGTGTGCTCGACTGTGAGATACCCGCTACCCATTTTGAATGAAAGCAAAATATTGCGGTATTATTTTCAAAATATACCAAAATAATACAAAAATACTAAAAATATACTAAGTGGTATATTTGGTATATCGATAATACACCAGATTGTCAGCCAAAGCAACTAAAACCCCTTGCAAGTAGGCGATTTTGCCCACAAAAGTATTTCTTTAATAACTTCGACAATTTGTATCTGATCGCAACCAAATTTTCATAACTACTATAGTTATTATTGTATATACCAAAAATCGTAGCTCTAGCGGGAAGGAAGGCATGGTCCAATTGAAAAAAGAAAAAATCCGAAATTCTATCTTTATTTTTTAGGTATATGTACAAAGTTTCATGTTTCTATCTTCAAAAATGGTAAAAATGCCGCAATTTGGGACTTTTTGCCCATAGTGCAATGTTTGTCAAAATCCCTTCAGCAGTCTGTGTGGGAATTACAATAACGTATTTCAGAAAAAAAAATCCGGAATTTGAATATTCTCGTACTTCTATGTTTTCTAGCTAGGGGTTTTATTTAAATGTTTTCTGTATTGCTACTTGTTTTTAAAGATTAATGGAACATTTTTAAATAAGTTTTTTTTTTTTGTAAATAAAATTTTACTGATCCATATTAATTTTACAGACTATCTATAATCATGAAAAGCTTAAGAAAAAAATTATAATAAATAGACAACTAATGCATATACTCAACCAATTATGCTTTATAAACGCTTTCTAGAATTTGATGCCCAATAGGGAAAAATGTGTAATACAAGCAAAATGGGGGCTACAAAGTATTAAGTTGTATTGCAAAAAAATAACGTCAATTTAATGCAAAATATATATTATATTAATGCAAATTAAACATACGAGTACTTTTGGAAAAATAAATGATTTGTTAGGTATATTCATTAGTATAATTATTAAAAAAAATTTTAAGGGTGTCATAATTATGAACGTAAAGTTTATATAGTTTTGAAACAATTTATAAAAAAAAAACATTTATTAAATAAAAATTGCTATGCACTTTAATAAATGTTGCATTCCTGTTTCAAAAATTTATTTTGTTTATCCGCTCGTCAAGAAGCACACTTGGTAGTACTGCCGTTAGCACGTCAAAATCCAAATAAATAAATATTTGCCTTTTTCACTGCGTAAACCCAATTTGTATTGTTCCAGTTATTTCTGCCAAGATAAAGCGTCATGGCTGCAAAGGATTTTTTTGGCTTCTTCCGAGAAAGTCCGATGATTTTCTTTGACATTGTCAGTGTAGAATCATTTCTCGCAGAGATTAAGTCGTTTATTTTCCTGTTTTCTGAAATAGCATATTTAGTAAAATACAAGTCTCAATTTATGTTTGGATAGGTAATGTGATAATTACAATCAAAGTTATCAGATAAATGAATTTAGATACAAAAAAAATAGAAAATGCATTTAATTTTTGTTATATTTATAGGACTGTTTTGCAAACGTGGAGTCTGCTTATTCAATGGAGCTATTGTATATACAACTGCGTCCTTTGATAAATAGCTTATCAAGGCCAAGTTGGAGTTTGTCAAAAACCACCAACAACAAACAACCAATGGCCACTATCCGAATGGTATAATATCCTTTGGACAGATGAACCCAAGATGGTATTATTTGGTTGAGCAGGTTATGACAGTATGTGTGTCGAGTACCACTCAAACCATACGCTTACGACCGTTAAGCACTACAGACTTAAAATATTGGTATGGAAATGTTTGTCATATGTAAAATATGATAGTTGGGACTATGCACCAAATTATATACATTAGGAAATGGCATGCTACCGTAAGCTTTAGATAAAATACCCTCTATATGGACATTTTAGCAGGATCCAAATCATACAAGTAAAATTCCCAGGACTTAAATCCAATTGAAACCCTATATTGGAGCGTTACGTTCCCAGAAGTTCCCAACGTCTAAACCGCAGCTTTGGTAATATGTGCAGAATGGGGCTGAATTCCTGAATTTAAGATAGATTAAAATCCGTCCAAACCCCTGAGCTGGGGATTCCAACCGCTCTTCTGACTTCTTATCGTAGTAGGCTCTTATTTAAAAATCTCTTTTCTCTTTCCGACCGTAGAACCATGCTTGGAGTAATATTTTTGCACCAATTGATTAACTGTAAAATCAATTCCTCTGAATTGACTAGTCAAATAACTTTTTCATATTTTTCATTTATATTGCTGTGAAAATTACGCCATACATAACCCTACACAACAATCTATTTTTTATCCAATTATAAGTAGCGCCTCGTCTATTTCTTCACTTCGTACTATAATCTTATGTCATTTGTCTAGCTTATAACTAGGTAATTTATCTTATAGTTTTCTAGATTTGTTCGCGATCTTCCGTCACCGCACGTTATGTTGTGCGCCCCTCGGTTGAGTCGGCGGTTTGTATAACTCGTTCTCGTTAGGACGCTTGATGGTGATGTCCGTTATCATGTCATCGTCTAAATAAATAAACTTAGTGGTCTCCGTGTGCATTACACAAATTGGTGTGAGGCTGTATTAAATTATTTTATAATCTATTGGGGTCTATAACTTAACTCGTGCGTTTTTTTTTTTAACTTTGAACGTTTATTTAAGAAAAACATGTACTATTGCACATTCAAAGTACATTCTGGCAATTTGTGGCCAAGAACGAATCAAGCCAATTTCTGATATGAACCTGATGTGAACCGTATTCCAGTGAGGGCGTTCTCCATTGACCGAAACAAATGATAGTCAAAAGGGGCAAGGTCTGGGCTATAAGGCGGGTGGGGTAATACCCGTTATCATGATGGAAAACAATTGCATCGTGCCTGGTTGCATTCCGGACGTTTTTCGGCTATTGCTCTTTTCAAACGGATTAGCTGTGTTCGCTAGCGTTCTCCATTGATAGTATCACCCGATTCGAGCAGCTCATAATACAGCACACGCTTCTGATCCCACCAAATACAGAGCATTACCTTTGCGCCATGGATATTCGGCTTTGCGGTCGAACTGGCTGGTTCACCGGGTTTCACATATGACATTACTACTCGTAATGGATTCATTTTTGATCACCAGTAACAATCCGATGCAAAAAAAGACTTTCTTTTGTGTTCCAGCATCATTTCGGACATGCAAAATTGCCTTTCTACGTCTCTCGGCTTCAGTTCATATGGAACCCAATTTCCTTGCTATTCAATGTATCCGGCTGCTTTCAAACATTTTGCAATGGCTGCTTAAGTGACCCCCAAAGATTCTGCGAGCTCCTCTTGTGTTCGGCAACAATCTTCTGCAGCAGATTTCTTCATATTGAAGTAATGAAGAAAACCCTTTTCCAGAACATATACTGAAACAGATGCACAATAACTTTAGCTTTCCAACGCATGTCTGGAATATTGAAACGATGGTAGAATAGACATGCGGCTCCATCTCTTAGCGAACCGCACGAATTAAGTTATAGACCCAATATTTTGAATTTTGTTACATTTTTCTTTTAACACTGCTAATTTAATGAACATCATAATTTTGTTGTCATTATTCTCATTCACTAAAATACTGAAGCACCCCAAATATAAAAATGTGGAAATATTTAAAAATAAATTCATTAATCTGTTGTATCTAAATTTTGCTCCAAACTAGTGTTAATGACAGTATTTTCAATCTTTAATCTTTATATATGTGTAATATTAAAGCTGTGTTCTTTATTATAACAGATGTAACAACCTTCACGATAAAGATTGAAAATACTGTCATTTGATTTTTTTAAAGTAACATTGTATATCTGTTTATACCAGATATGCAAATAACTGTCGACCGTTTCTCGTTGTCCGCAAATAAGTGTCTCTCTCTGACTCTTTACGAAAAGACTCAGAGAGCAACCGTTTTATGGGTTCTTGAATGAGATCGCTCACGCTCAGACCGAAACCCTTTTTTTCTATTCTGTTTTGTTTCGGTTGTTCCAAGACCCTTTTTTTCGTGTTCAGTGTTCCAAGTAGAGGCAGATCTAATGGAAGATAGTCCATCACTTTGGGTCTTTGTATGTAGAATTGCTGGCGGCCATGTAATATTTATATTAATACATTTACTTTTTACTGCAAATTTTCCTCCCACAACTCAAACGGCATTTCTTAGTGAATGCTACTCCACGAAAATAAAAATAAAATCGAATTTTATTTTCTTATGGGTTTTTACATGGGTCGAACGTAACATTCAAACTGAACGGACAAGAACTGAGTTGTTTGGTGCTGTGGAAACGGTGCACAATAATGAACATTAATAATAATTGTAATACAAAATAATTTTAAAATGACACAAACATGATGACTGCCATTGAAATCGCATTTTTTTCGATTTATTTGCTTAGATACGGACACATCTTCACAGGGCGGACGTGTTTTTTCTGTTTTATTTACTTACAGCGCTTAAGAATGTTTTGGTGGAAAGTATCACTTCTGAGAAGTAGTCAATTATTAGACAGTCTATAAATAAGTACCACTTTGCGCTTCAGTTAGCATGGACACCCATTGAAAAATATTGGGACTTTTATATCTATGCATCTTGCAGACTTATCTTTAGCATTGTCAAAGTGTCAAAAAATTTAAATAGCGCTGTTCATATTAATACCCATTTTCTCAACTGCATCTGCTTGCGTGAGCATCTAAGATGCAAGTGTTCACACCAAAGTCGCATCTTGATGCATAGGGGCGAAAATATACAACAAACTCAGACATGAAGAAGAAGAATATCAAAGAGAACTCAACCGAAAAAGAGCAATATAATAAGTTATACGGTTCTGAGGGAATTCTAAGAGTATTAGTTTTATATAATTTTAATATATTATTCATTACTTGTTCTGCTATGATCATATTCCTGCTTAATATGATAAATTTAAACACTTTGGCGATTTTCTATAAACATTTTAACACGCCGTTTTTTTATTTTCATTTCTTATTTGGACTCATATGTTTTTTTATATATTCGTAAGAGCAATAATCATCTGATTCTCATCTTATGTCGAATCTGAAATATTAGCCAAAATATGGTATGCTTTTCAGAGCCATTGTCTCGGAAGATTCTACTAAGCGTTGTTCCCAGTAGAGAGAAATTGTTTCTTTTGCGCAACTCTATAAAAAAATGATGTGCGTCAAGTTTGCTCCGCAACTTTAGCGTCACATATCGATAAAAAAAAATATCGGCTAAAAAAACTTTTTATTATCGTCTTTTTACGTGATATTTAAACTTAAATTAAAAAAGTTTAAATGCAAAATAATAGAAAATGCAGTATTTACGCACTAAAATTGTGAATGAAAAATTGGGGTAGCCACATTTTTGCCAATTTCTTGGCTTTGACGAGATGTCGGCCAAATCGGTTTATGACAAGTTATAGAGTATTGTTTTATAAATATACCCTCAAAAATTCATAAATTTATCCTTATTCGTTTTTGAGATATTTCAGGAAAAGTACGATAATCTCAACTCCAGCCCCTTACAAAATGAGCACAAAAAATCAATATTGCCGATTAATGACCGTAATTTTTTTTTTGACTTTCTTGTCGGCCATAGCGCACATTTCGTAGATACAACTATAAGGAAGATATATAGCAATTTTGGTTGCAATCCTATTAGCTGTTTTTGAGAAAATTTACCTTTTCCTAATCCGCAAAAACAAGTTCATTTCGCAGGTGCATCAAATCACTGGAACTAGCGTGGAACCAGTCAGTGTTAAATAACACCATTTGGACTTTGGCGGGACTTCAAATACTTGCAGAAAATAACTAAATGAAACAAATATTACTATAATTTAAAATTACATTTAAATACTCTATTTACATATATATTGCTTTGTTATAATTAATAAATATACGCAATTTTATATTCTTATTTAAATCGTAATTTTGCAGTTTACTTGACCACTGTTAGCGGCAAAACGCTATGTTAACGCTATCATCAAAATCATTCTATTCTAATCAAATAGACAAATATTTTGCTTTTTGTTTTATTCAAATCGGTAAACCGTTTTCGGGAAAATTCAATTTTTGTGATTATTGCGAAAATTACAAATAAATTTCAATTTGGCATGGCAACGCTTAACATCTGCGAAGCTAGTACAAAGTTATTCAGGCATGCTCCGGTTTTCACTTTTGGTTTTCGTTTTGGGACCAAAACCGAGATTTTCGTTTTTAGGTGCTCCGGTTTTCACACGTTTTTGGTCATCGTTTTGTTATCGGAACGTTTCATTTTTTACTGCTTGTGTTTTGGTTAAAAGTAAACAACGCGAAAAAATGTCTTTTGTATGTTCAATTTCGTGCGTGGATTGAACTCACATAAGGATTTTTTATCCTGCATAGTTTATTTATGCTTCCCCTGAATGAAATATATTTGCCTTTTGTCTTTTTTGCAAAGAAAGATTTGAAACTTTCTTTAAAAAAATCAGTTGAACGGCAATCAGCTGTTTCCCACAAAAAATGGGGATGCCACCTTTTCAATGTATTTTATTCCGGTTATTCCAACAATTTTTTTATAAAATTTTAATGCATAAGTAATTAAATTAAATAAATTAATTTTTAAAAAACATATTTTACCCAACTTCAACAAATTTATCGCCATCCGTTTGATAATACAAGTATTTTTAACTTGCTTTTTCATTCTATCAAAAGTATGGCAGCTTAGGCGATAACTCATGGTGTCCGACTTATCGGTCGCTCACCAAAACGAAAATTGTTGTTGCGTTGTTTACTTTTAACCAAAACACAAGTCAGCTGTTTTAGCATTAAAAAATGAAACGTTCCGATAGCAAAATGATGACCAAAAAGGTGTGAAAACCGGAGCACCTAAAAACGAAAATCTCGGTTTTGGTCCCAAAACGAAAAGTGAAAACGGAGCATACCTTTATGAGTCTATTGACATTTCCATTGAGCCGGCAGACGAAACATTGATAGAAGAAATACCACATGATACTCAATTTGATAGCTACAATTGTAGCATTTTTATTTTGCAATACGCTGAAAGATTTTTATCAAACACTTCGCCTACTAATTTAAATTCGCATGATTTATTTAGGAGCGAATTGTTTGATAAACTTCTACGGTATGGAGATTCTCTAGATGGTTTTTGGTTACACTGCTGTGCTGAGCAAAAACCACCTTCCGAATCCCAGTGTATTTTTTGTGATCGACCTATGTATATGCAATAATTGCAAACGAGATTATTATAGTGATACACAGAGTTGCAAATTATGTCAAATCTCCGACTGATAAATGTCATTTAATCTTTGTTTTGTCTTCCGATTCTCGATTGCCAAATAGTTTTTCATTATTATTGTTGTCCTAAAAAACTCTATTTTATAATAATTACTTTAATAATAATTACTTTAATTTCATTTCAGGTACTTATGAAACAAGCTTCGACTTGGTGTTCATGTGGACCACTTGAATGTACTGTGTACATCAACGTCCACAACCTACATCAAATTTCGTCCAGGACTTCACTTGAACTTATTATTTCTTAAAGCTTTAGATAAGCACTATATTTAGATCTAAGATAGATTTTAGGAACTTCATCTGTTTCACGATAAAATATATAAATTCGTTCATTTGTTGGTAGTGCGTACGAATTGGTTAATTTTTGCAATTATCACAACAGAAAACAAAACAGAAAGAAAATTCCAAAACCATTCTTAGCTCTAATTAAAGTACTTATCTAGAGCTATAAAAATGAACTTTTCTTATTCTAAAATTGTTTCAGTTTATGTTATTTTCAATGTAAAGAGTCTCGCACGGGACAAATTCCGTCATAGAATTACATATATATAAATTCAGAAGATTTGCAGTCATAATATAGCTCCTCAATTATGTTCTAATATACATATGTTCATAGTTTTATAATTATTCAAAATGATTGCCAATATATGCCCTGCAGTTCTGAGCGTTACTTCGTTGCTGGGGCAATATGCACATACCAGCAGACCACCACTACTTACAAAGTGGCACCTAGCAATGCGTTCTTTAATTTCCGTTTTTGTATGAAATGTACCCATGTAGTGATCGGCGAGGTAAGCACTTACCCATGGCCAATCGACACCTCTAGTTCTGCAGGGTAGATAGTTATGTTCCAGAGTTGCCACCAAGTTCATAAAGGGTGGCCAAACTTTCGGCCGTAACACGTGTTGCCACCATGGTAATATTAGCTTGGCAATAATCACAAAAATTGAATTTTCTCGAAAACGGCTTAAACGATTTGTATAAAACAAAAAGCAAAATATTTGTCTATTTGATTCGAATAGAATGAAATAGCGCGACATGGCCAATAAGTTGGGGATATATATGGGTAATAAATATGATAAATAGGTATGTGCATAATCGCCATTAATTAAATTTGGCAACGTTTTGACTACTTTAGGTAACGCGCAAAAACTCAAAATTTTCGACTATTCTACTAAAATGCGATTTTCTCGAAAACGTATTACACGATTTGAATAAAACAAATTGCAAAGCATTCGACTTTTTTATGTTTTTATTATAGCAATGCGCGCCTTCCCAGACAAAGTCTAGGAGAGCGTATAATCGAAAAATGTAGATGTTATTTTGAATTTTCTCGGAAACTATGATAATTTGCTATGTAGTATATATTGGGAAATGATACATAATTAATGCTAATTATTTATTTTTTAAAGTATTGAGCAATTATGTACATAGTCAAAATATTGAAAAATCCGCATAACAAAAATTCGACGCTAACTTTGTACTAGCTACACAGATGTTAAGCGTTGCCATGCCAAATTGGAATTGATTTGTAATTTTCGCAATAATCACAGAAATTGAATTTTCCCGAAAACGGCTTTACCGATTTGAATAAAACAAAAAGCAAAATATTTGTCTATTTGATTTGAATAGAATGAAATAGCGCAACATGGCCTACAAGTTCTGCAAATATGAAGAATATGAATATGAAGAATTTGATGATAGCGTTAACATAGCGTTTTGCCGCTAACAGTGGTCGAGTAAACTGCAAAATTACGATTTAAATAAGAATATAAAATTGCGTATATTTAATAATTATAACAAAGCAATATATATGTAAATAGAATATTTAAATGTAATTTGAAATTATAGTTATAGTTGTTTCATTTAGTTATTTTCTGCAAGTATTTGAAGTCCCGCCAAAGTCCAAATGGTGTTATTTAGCACTGACTGGTTCCACGCTGGTTCCAGTTATTTGATGCACCTGCGAAATGAACTTGTTTTTGCGGGTTAGGAAAAGGTAAAATTTCTCAAAAACAGCTTTTTTGATTTAAGTTTAAATATCACGTAAAAAGACGAAAATAAAAATTTTTTTAGCCGATATTTTTTTTTATCGATATGTGACGCTAAAGTTGCGGAGCTATCTTGACGCACATCCTTAAACTAATATTTGCTGTGTTATTTCGTTCCGCCGTTCCCGTATAGATACCATGATGCTGGGTATCAAATCAGATAGATGTTCAGCAGAAGAAAAATTAAACGACCTATTATTCCGCACTCATTTCGGAAAAGTGAACACAAACATTAAGATTGATAATTTAAAATAAAATATAGGAATGCGTATAAGGCATTTTCTCGTGAAGAGAAATATTATTAATTAAAAATGTGGAATCGCAAGACTGCATATGAAATATAAAGTAAAAAATGTTTGCTACGAAGTTGCAATAATATGTGCTTGGGATATTGTCGTTATAGGAAAAGGCAATGAATGTTATTTCTTTTATTTTTTTGGTTATTAATTGCATCTATTTAATAGGCAAATGTGGTGTGACCATAAATTTTGGTGTTTTCCCATTTCAATAAATACGTATGTATGTTATATTTTATATTAATCCCAAAGAAACCTTTCTATTTGATGTTAATATTTCCGCAATTATTATATTTATATATATTATTATATATATATATATATATTATTATATTTATTATATTTAAATAAAATGAAAGTAATTTAAATTAAATTTTTTTGTTCCATTCAAGTTTCCCTGACAAACAACGTTCCTCTTTTTAATCGGAAATTTATCAGATTGACTTTCGAGCTCGATAGGCCAGTTGTTCATACGTATAAGTGTGGTGTGGTGTTTGTTTATAATACGAACTGTTCGTGTAATATCTGTGTAATATGTTTGCAATTATTACTTTAGAATAGTTTTTAAAATGTACATATTAAGAATTTATGCAGGCACATTTATTTGTATCATTGATAATATGTATCGATATATTGTGTACACGTAATAGATAAGTATGTGCATACATATATTGTAAAGCGAGTAACCCTCGAGTGTGAATGATTAAAGAACCATGTGTATTAATTATCTGTTTTTTTATAGAGTAAAACTAAACTAAAACATATGTTTCTGCATGCACATAAAATTGCATCTTAAATATATTTTTAACATATGCGGGTAAGTGTATGTACATACATACATGTATATACATACATACATAAATATGTATGCGGGAATATTAATAATGCAGGTAGCGAAAATAAATTTATGATTGAAAAGAATGTTTGTAAAGTATAGTATAACCTAGTTAAGTCCCCAAATGAGTATGTACTGAAGCAATGGTTATCATACAACACAATTTCATTTTGCTATTTTCTAAACTCTAGGTTGGCGTTCCACTTTAAAACTCACAATAATATATTGCTAGATAATATGCTTACCACAAAATTAAATACGATAACTATAAATTCTTCAATGTATGTACATATGTATGTATGATTCTTCATAGTAAGATGCTTGTTAGAGTGTACTGCCGGTCGGACTTCGTTCGTTGCGAGAGGCGCAAATTCCATTATTTATTCTGCCAACAAAAGCTATGATCTGAGTTGAAAACATTTATGGCTTGATCTTCACTTTTTCCCCATGTTGGAGCGCTGCCGGTGCCTTAAATTCGCGAGATTCGGCTTCAATCAATATAACCCTTTAAAGTCCCTAGAAACTTCGAAGTCTGGGGGTGTGACTTGCGTCAAAAGTTCCAATATGTAATTATTTTTGGGGCTATCTTTATCATACACATTACATCCTATTTTGGGAAATATAGACTCAGATAATTATACCCGCTACCCATAGGGTGTCCGTATGAAACACTGGATCTCAGAGACTATAAGAGATAGAGCAATAATTTTTTTTCGACAGCATTTGTTATGTTTGCACGCAGATCAAGTTTGTTTTAAATTTTTGCCACGCCCACTTCCGCACCAGCAAATCAAAAAAATCGAATAGCAAGCGTAATTTTAAAGCTAGAGTTGCGATTATACGATTTTGGTATATACAATAATTACTATAGTAGTTATGATTACTGAAAATTTGGTTGCGATCAGATAAAAATTGTGGAATTTATTAAAGAAATACTTTTGTATGGGCAAAAACGCCCACTTACTGGAGCTCTTAGTTGCTTTGGCCGACAATCTGGTACATTGTTCCGCCTATGGCATATTTTGAAAGGTGTACTATATCGATATACCAAACATACCATTTGGTATCTTTTTAGTATTTTTTAGTATATTCGGTATATTTTGAAAATAATACCGCAATATTTTGCCTTTATTAAAAATGGGTATCGGGTATCTCACAGTCGAGCACACTCGACTGTAACTTTCTTACTTGTTGCTACAATTACGGTTATGGCCAAAATAAAGGCTTTTCATCCCAATGTGCACTGTCGCCTTACGAATATAAAATGGAATAGAGTATTTGTGATTTCTGAAAATTTTGTTGATATCAAATAAAAATAGTAGTAGTATTGTACAACAAGAAAAAGCTGTAGCAGGTACTACTTTTATTGGCGATATCTAGTGGATAACTCACTTTCAATAACTTTCAACCTTGTCGTATTTTGCTCTTTAATACAGTCAGTAGATAAATTGTTCACGCATTTTATTTTGTCAATGTAATGAGCACCACATGTACATAGGTGAGAAAAGCTTCTGGCGTTTTATTATTTTTATTATTTGGACGTTGACGTATTAACGGCAATTTCATCATGTGGCCCAGGGATACCAGACGCGTGGACAAAGCAAAATAATTTTTGAGTAGCATAAATTAATCGGAGAAACCGCGAACACTTAATAAGACGTTGAACAGCTAACGAAATACAACTAAGAATACTAATAATACTAATAGAAAAAATATTTGTATACATAGATAAAAATAACAAAATACTAGTAAAAAGTGTATGAATATAAATTTATTTCATTAAAAATATTTGATATTTTGAAGAGTAAAATCTTGTATTACTAAGTTAGTTATATTCAACAAAAGGAGTTTGAATTAATAAACAAAATACATTATTAGTGATTTTTGTGTATTCATATATTCTTCGAAGTCAATTTTTGAGAAACCCATGCATCATCATTTGTCGTCACTGTTTACATTTAATAAATCATTGTATCAAATCAAATTAAGTAGCTATGCCGTCTCACGAGAAGGCATGTTTTGCTTACTTTGTGTTTCAGCAGTAGTAATCCCCCTAGCCATCGAAAATGTTGCCTGATTTCTCAGGACTATTATAATCAAGCGTCAGACTAATCGAAGATTTATTTAAATGAAAAATTAAACCAATTTTTATTTCAACTATTTAAAAAACCCCGTGGTAGTCAATTATATAATAAAGAAAATATTAAATAACAATCTGTACAATCTGGGCTTGACCCTTGATGTTTCTTCTGCTGTTGAGTAAATCTTTTCCCATTTAAAAATCCAAAGATGGATATAAATATGCCTTCATAATAAATAATTAACAAAAGTATAAATTTTTAAGCAACATACTAACATATGTAAATAACCACGAGTAAAAAAACTTATAATTTAGTAAAAAATATGTCTCATAATTAAAACTGTACATACATGTTATATTTAGATATACAATTTAAGAGAAATTTTTATTTTTTAAATAATTTATTATGTGAATTAATTTGTTTAATGTTTTGTACTAACTTTAAATATAAAAATATCTTATTTTGTCTTGTGTTTATTATTCTGCAACAATTTCGAAATACTTAAATTATGGTTTGTAAAATTGTTTTTTAAGACAATAAATGTAGCTGTGTTAAAATGTTAAAATGATCTTGCAAGTGATTTAATTGTATATTCATTACAGAATTTGTTTAACCTATAACATAATATGAGTCACTAGATGGTATTTATATCTAGCGAAATCTGTTTTAAATTTTAAATTTTTACTTACAATACTTTTGTATCGGAAAATATACTTACTTCTACGGGGCTTCGTTGCTTTGTCTGACAATCTGGAATATTTTGCTCACTGTGCTATATTTTAAATGTACTACCATATAAATATACCAAATATAACTTGTATATTTTTAGTATTTTGTGGAATATAATTTTGGTATGTTTTGAAATTTATATTATATTGGTAAGGCTTTTATTCACAGCGGGTATCTGACAGTTAAGCACCCTCGACTGTAGTTTTCTTGTTTTTTTTTTTTTTTTTTTTTTTTTTTTGTTAATTATTTTCATTGGGTCTCATTTATTTTATTTAATAATATTTTTGTCATTTTAAAACTTATATGGAAGGAGCTGGTTTAGTTATGTGGTCGTTTTAGTTTTAGAATTTGACCATGACCACTACCTTCATTAAAATCAAACAAAACAGATACATATATTAAATCTTCTAATAATATGGATGCAATTGCATAATAAAAAATGTTTGGAGTTCTTATATGCTACTCAGAGTTCAAATTGCATTGCGGAAAATTTTCTTTCTATTTTTCTTAATTATATACGTTTTTGAAACCAGGCAAGTAATAAACAAAATGTTAACAATGGAAAAGAAGAAGAGAACGGCACGATTATACACAGTCAACCGGTTCACCGGTTATTCATGTGGTTTTTGTGACACATTTGTACTCATGAGTATGAGTATCATAAAATACACATACTAATGAGTACGGGTGTCAAAAAAAAACACGATACTTATTGTGCGAGTGCCGAAAAGGCACAAGAAATTATGAGTGAACAGGCACGCACATATGTACATACATACATACATACATACATACATACATATGTATGTACATACATATGTATGTATGTATGAGCGCAAAAATGATCTGCACGAAGCACAGCCACCCGAAAGGCACGAGAGTCTACATGCCGAGTATACTACTCACTAGAGGTGGGCACGGGTCGGGCTCTTTTTCGTGGTCCGCGGGCTTACACAGGCCTGGAGCAGGCCCGGGCCTTAAAATTAAGATTCGTGCGGGCCAGGGCCTTAGCAAAAAGGCTTTGCTTATTCAATATTTTACTTGTAAGACTTAGCGTTCTTTTGTGAAGTTGATAAATATTTTAAATATAAAATATGTTGCGACAAGCCATTCAGGACGTAGTGAATATATATATATTAGGTTGTTTGGTAATGACATACCGGTTTCTTTATTGATTTTTGACGACGATTTTAACATAGTTAGCATTGTCCGATTTAAGTGGTATATAGTATGTACCGTTGTCTTCGATGATTTTCTGCCATTTTGATGGTAACGTGTATATGCCTCTCCTTAAGAAGTCCTTGTCCCTACTGGCAAAAAACTCGGCGATTCGATTTTCACAATCCTCCGTTGAACTCAATTTTTGTCCATTTTGCAATGCCAAAAACAGATGGTAATCGCTTGTGGCAATGTCCGGACTATAAGGTGGATGCATTAACACTTCCCAACCAAGCTCCCGTAGCTTGTGACGCGTCACCAAAAATGTATGGGGCCTGGCGTTGTCATGATGGAACACAACGCCCTTACGATTCACCATGGCTGGCCGCTTCTGTTCAAGTGCAATCTTCAATCGCTTCAGTTGTTCACAGTAGAGGTCAGAATTGATGGTTTGGCCATAGGGCAACACTTCATAATGGATAATTCCTCTGATATCCCACCATACACTCAGCAACACCTTCTGAGCCGTCAGTCCTGGCTTTGCCACCGTTTGAGACGACTCACCGTGCTTCGACCAGGATCTTTTATGCTTTATTTTGTCATAGTGATCCATTTTTCATGACCAGTGACTAACCGATCCAGAAATGAGTCGAGTTTATTACGGTGCAACAAAGATTCGCAGATTGATACACGGTCGAAAGGGTGTTTTTTTTTTTGGATAACTCGTAAGGCACCTTTACATCTAGCTTTTTTGTTAAATTTTTCGACTTTAAATGCCTATGGACGGTTTCCGTGCTTAGTTGCAGCTCCTCTGCGATGGTTCTAATAGTCAGATGACGATCTCGATCCACTATTTCCATGATTTTATTAGTATCAACGGTCACTGGTCGTCCGGAAGGCTTGGGTGTTTCGGTATCAAAATTGCCATTTCGGAATCGCCTAAACCACTGTTCGGCGGTTTGAATCGAAAGTTTGTTATCACCTAAGACAGCAATAACCTGTCTGCGAGATTCCGCAGCAAGTTTTCCCTGTGCGAAAAAAAATTGCAAAATTTTTGCGTTTGTGAACTCCATTTCAATCGATTGTAATTTTTTAACGTGGAAGCTTATGTAAACAAACTATGAGTATATGTCATTTTAAAGGTGATGCCAATACCTTTCAAACGAAATACAGCATTGCCAGATACGATTATATTTGACTTCACAAGCGAAGCGCGAAATTTGAATGTAAAAACCGGCATGTCATTACCAAACAACCTAATATATATATACATATATATATTCACATATTTATATAAGTATATATAAATTGCATGTCTTTTAAATTTGCTTATATGTGTAAATAAGTTTTGTGTCGGGCCGGGCCCCGGCCTTGGTAAAAAAATTTCATGTTCGACCCGGGCCCGGCCTCTCAAAAAAGAGTTTGTTTTCGTGCGGCCCCGTGCCTCAAAATACAGTAATTTCTAGAGCAGTATTTGCTACTTGGATAGCAAACGAAATGTGTTTAAAAGAATTATTCAAAGAGTACTATTTTGAACTTAAACTGCTCGTTTAACTTATAGATGCCACCGATCACATTATTGAAGCTCACTTTTGCCTTTTTCATAAATATCTGCATATCACACTTTACTACTCGACATGATGACAGTTCTTTTAACAATAATATCACGCGTTAGTATTGAATAACCAACGATATCATATCTTCAGCAGGCAGTTGACTTAAGAGGCATCAAACAATAGTAATAAAAGCAGAGCACGCAATAAACGGACTGTCAACGGACAGAAAAACTGTGAGTGAAAGAAGCACATAGAAGAAAAGATTACAAAACATGCGCTTACCGTAACACATAATCGGACGAACTGTTAGAGCACTAAAAACAAGTATTTTTGGTACAGAGTGATAGTTGTTTTAATATTATTCTCGTAATATTGTCAAATAATAGAAATTTACATATTTTTACCATTTCCACCTGTAAGTGCCGCAGCAACAATACCAATAAAATGTTGGTTTTATCTGATGTAAATAGCCCAAAAATGGAATATATGTATACTGTGGGCAAAAAAATAGTAAGACTTTGTTCATAATTTTAAAATTCTACATTTATTCTGCCAAATATTATTTCAAAGTAATCCCCTCGGCCACAATACACTTTTGCCAACGTTTTTTCCAATCCTCAAAATAGTTTTTAAAGTCAAATTCCGGAATAGCATAAAATTTATGATTCTTTTTATTAGATTCTCGTCCCATTTCTAATAAATTCGATGAACCAATGTTCACAAGCATGATTCAAGCCTAGTGACGCGTAGAACCCATGAAACCTCACATACACACATACATGTGCAAAAGACTTTTTGAATCGTCGGTCGCGAGCAAACGGTCCCAGAATGAGCAGACCAAACGAAAACAGAAAAAACTGTTCTTCGACTGAGCGCGAGCAAAATTTGTATACGAGCAATTCAATCGGTGCTCTCAGACTTTTTGCTTAAAGTCTCAGTGAGAAACACTTATTTTAAGACCGCACAAATCGGTTAACAGTTATTTGCGAGCTATGGCATAAATAGAATAAAAAACTGTCATCATGACCTTGATTTTTGAACGACTTTGACGTGCTCTTTCTCGACCCTCTTTGAAGTCTTTGTACCACTTATGAACATTTTTTTGTGACATGGTAGAATCACCGAAGGCATTTTGCAATATTCTGAACGTTTCGGCACCCGAAACACAAAATTTAATGGAACTTCTTTGTTGAATAATTTAACTCATTGTAAAAATCGCCGAATGCACTTTTTGCACTTCAGAAAAACAAGCATATACTAAACACTAATGATTATTTTGATGTGATATTTGGCATAGAAGTTACAGACAGTCTTGCCAACCTAGCAACAAAATATTTCGACGAATGGATTTCCGCGCGAAATATAAATTGTAAAGTCTTACTACTTTTTGCCTATACAAAAGTATTTCTTTAATAACTTCGACAATTTTTATCTGATCGCAATCACATTTTCTGGAAACACAATAACTGTAGTTTTTATTTTATGTACCAAAACTCTAGCTTTAAAATTACGCTTGTTATTCGATTTTGTTTGTTGATTTGCGGGGACGGAAGTGGGCATGGAAAAAATTTGAAACAAATATAACAAATGCTGTCGAAAAAAAAATTATAGCTATATCTCTTAGTCTTTGAGATCCAGTGTTTCATACGGACAGACGGACATGGCTAGGTCCTCTCGACTGTTGATGCTGATCAAGAATAAATATACCTTATAGGGTCGGAGATGCCTCCTTCTACCTGGTACATACATTTCCTGCCGGCACAAAATTATACTGCCCTTCTACCCTATGGGTAGCGGGTATAATCAACTAAGACTCCGAGCATATCGGATACAATTTCCAAATAAACCGATTTATTCGTGTATAAGGCTACAAGCGACAAATTGCGATCGATTAGATAAAAATGGTGGTAACTTAGCAAACATTAACCAGACGCCCTAAATCAGAAAAAATACATGCGTTGTTCTCACATGTAATATAATGGCATAATTTCGACCATATTGCAGCCATTTTGGTTTTTTCTTATATGAAAAAAATTATTTACAATTATGTACAGGCGCAACCACCATACTTTACCTCACTCGGCAATCTATCTGGTCCTGCGGAAAGGTCCTATAGTACAGTATCTAAAGGACCAAAAACACTATTAGTTTAACTGATGATAAGAGAAAGTATTTCGAAAACATGATACAGGTTATTGGTAATTCTCTGGCGAAAATGTCCTGTGTGTCCTCAACTGTCCTGATTACAAAAAACACAAGGGATGGCGATGTTCTCGACATAGTCTTAGAGTTATCAAGGTCGTAGAATTGTTTGGGAAAATTGGAAAATTTAGTCTGTACCTTCTCAAATAATTATTAAAACAATGATTATTACAAATGCGTAAAACGACTTGAGCAATAGAGGAGCAAAGATCATCAAAAGAAACCCTGACTACACACAAAGAATATTGTGATCAGTCAGTCTGAGATATAAGCAAGGCAAATTTCTCAAAATCGATATTCCGTAAAAACGAGAACAGCGAGCACAATCTCCTAAATTAAATTAATTTTTTTTTGTTACAAATTTTAGCTAAGCACACTTCCGCCCTTACAAATTGACAAAACTCAAGATAGAGTCGCGAATTTAGGTATATAAAATAATAACTATAGTCTTTGTGATTCCTGATCCTGTGATCAGATAAAAATTGTCGAAGCTATTAAAGAAATACTTTTGTATGGGCAAAAACGTCTACTTTCTAGGGGTCTTAGTTGTTTTGGATGACAATCTGGTAAATTTTGCACTATATAATATATAAATATACCAAATATACCATATGACATATTGTTATAGTATTTTGTGGTATATTGTATACATACCAAATAATATGAATACCAAATATACCATTTGACATATTGTTATAGCACTAACCAAACAATACATAGATGCGTCAAGTCATACAACCAAAACGTATCATTGAAACAGTATTATTGCAGCCCCAGTCGGGCCATGCGCTGCGATTCGAACACCGAGCCTCTTCGGCTCATTCGAAAATTCGAAGTTCTAACGCAGCGCGCAGCGTTGAGTTCAGTCGCAGATCAAATGCGGAGCGATGAACACGGGCGTATTTCGTTGCGCTCTGCTTTCGTTTCTATGTATGCGTGTATGTATATTAGTATGTGTATGCATGTGAAGTTTTGCAACGTGCGGTTGCCTCGCAAACAAGCAGCTAGCGCACGCCACTTTTGTTTTGCCCCGACGAAAGTCTTGAAGATGAAGACAACAACAATTGCTCGCGTTCTATATGTTTGCAGTTAAATGGCATTTGCTCAAAGACCGCGTTGGCTCTGCTGGTGGCTTGCCAGCCCAACGTGTTGTGGGCCCGGGTTCAACTCCCGATCGAGACAATATATGTATATTTTGTTTTTTTTTTAATGTGATTTAAATTTTTTCATTCCCTCTCAAGTTTACTGACAGAAGTAAAATCTAATCGCGCATTGATTTTTGATGACTTACAATTTTGTAATTTTAAATAATAAAACTCAATTTAAAAAAAAGTTTGAACTTTAAAATGTTGTTTTTTACATTATTCAGAAAACAATAACATTTCAGAATTATAGAAAAATATTAAAAACATAATTAAAATAAAATATTAATTATATTTGTAACACTATGTTTTTAATATTTATATTTAAATTTTTTACCAGTTTTAATTTTAATTTATTAGAAAATTTTCTAGCGAAAATTAAAATTAAAACTAAATTACAAAAATTTATTTATCTTTTAAAAAAAGATTGAACTTTTAATAATAATTAACAATTAATAATTGTTTATATTTTCTCTAATTTTCTGAAATGTTATTGTTATCTTAAAATGTAAAAAACGAAATTTTAAAGTTCAAACTTTATTAAATTGAGTTTTAAATAGGGCTTGCAAAAATAAGTACGGCTTTATTTTATTATTTAAAATTACAAAATTGTAAGTCATCAAAAATCAATGTACGATTCGATTTTACTTTTGTCAGTAAACTTGAAAGGAAATGAAAAAATTTAAGTCGCATTAACAAAAACAAAACACGCATATGTTCTCGATCGGGAGTTGAACCCGGACCTACAACATGTTTAGCTTGCAAACCACCAGCAGAGTCAACGCGGTCCTTGTGCAAGTGCCATTTAACTGCAAACATATAGAACGCGAGCAATTGTTGTTGTCTTCATCTTTAAGACTTTCGTCGGGGCAAAACAAAAGTGGCGTGCGGTAGCTGCTTGTTTGCGAGGCAACCGCACGTTGCAAAACTTCACATACATACACATACTAATATACATACACGCATACATAGAAACGAAAGCAGAGCGCAACGAAATACGCCCGTGTTCATCGCTCCGCATTTGATCTGCGACTGAACTCAACGCTGCGCGCTGCGTTAGAACTTCGAATTTTCGAATGAGCCGAAGAGGCTCGGTGTTCGAATCGCAGCGCACGGCCCGACTGGGGCTGCAATAATACTGTTTTCAATGATACGTTTTGGTTGTATGACTTGACGCATCTACGGTTAGTGGTTATAGTATTTGGTGGTATATTGTTTTGGTATATTTTGGGGAAAAATACTGTAATATTTTGCTTTTATTCAAAATGGGTAGCGAGCATACTCGGCTGGAACTTTCTTACTTGTTTTCATTGGAGCTGTTTCAAGATGTATGGACTTAAGATATAATAAGTATAAGACTATATAAATATATTTGTCCTAGCCAAATTTCACGTATGCAGGGTCCCGTTGTATATGAAATTAATAAGTGTGCTTAAAATAAAAACATTTACAAAACATACATAATAATATCAAAATGCTTTACATTTTTGTTATATGTTTAAATATGTATTTTATCTTTTCAGAAAAAATGACAGGTACCGTAACTACAGGCGTGTCAGATATGACATCAATATCAGACATAGATGAAAATGGAATTAATAATAATTTAAAAATTCGATATAATAATGACATTATATATGCATCCTTTTTAAATTCTTGTATACAGTCTTTCTAAGTCTTTGTATTTATATTGCCAGTTTTCCACAACATTTTTATTGATGTAGTACATGCATCCATAGCCCTGTTTTAGAGATTAAATTATTGAATGGTAAAAAAATGTTTGTCTGTCTATTTCTCCATATGATCGCCTGGTTTTTAAAAACTATAAAATAGAGAAATATTTTTTTATTATTAAACGAGGGACAAAAATTAAATAAAATTACAAAATTGAAAGAAAATGAAAATTTAGTAATATCTTTAAATTTGGAGCAATGACCGCGTTAGATATTCAATGGGTTTACCTCAACAATTTTCATATAGACATATACGGGTTCAATATTGATCGCTGTGAATCCATATAAATTTATTAATATATTCAATAAGGTAAGTTAACGATTCTTATTCACGTTTATCTGTTTTGATTTATTATATGTTCGTTTTTTCATCTACGAGTAATGAAAATCATTAATTAATTAAATTTGTTAAAAAAGAGAAATTATTTATTTATTTAAAAGGTTAGTTATAATTAAAATTAATACTAACGCTATTCCTAAAGCAATGGCAGCGAAGGCCTTCAGCTAAAAAAGAGAAATTAATTTGACATGTTTAATGGAAAATGACTGCGAGTCATTTTTCATTCCGTGCACTATTTATTAGTGCGGTTTTTGATGCATGAGTATATTTGGTGCGCCTCACGGGTGATGAGTATATCACTAGTAATCACGATATTTATACCCGTTACCCATAGGGTAGAAGGGTATTATAGCTTTGTGCCGGCAGGAAATGTATGTAACAGGTAGAAGGAGGCATCTCCGATCCCATATATATTCTTGATCAGCGTCAACAGCTGAGACGAACTAGCCATGTCCGTCTGACCGTCTGTGCGTATGAACACCTCAGAGGCAATAAGAAATAGAGGCATAATTTTTTTCGACAGCTTTTGTTATGTTTGCACGTAGATCAGGTTTGTTTAAAATTTTTGCCACTCCCACTTCCGCCCCGCAAATTCTCATAACTCGAATAACAAACTTAATTTTAAAGCTTATTGGTATATAGGTAATTCTCTAGTAAGTCTAGCGTACGACCATCTTTACAGTGACAAAAAAAAAAAAACACTAAAAAACTTGGTCTGTTTTCCAATAAAATATATAAATTCGTTCATTTTTTGGTTTTGCGTAAAACAGAAAACAAAGCAGAAAAAATTCTACACCATTCTTCGCTCTAATTAAAGTACTAATCAAGAGCTATAAAAATAAACCTTTTCTAATTTTTAAAATTATTTAAGGTATGTTTTTTTGTCACTGCAAAGATAGTCGCACGCGACATCTCTCAGAGAATTACCCATATACAATAATAACTATAGTAATTGAGATTCCTTAAAATTTGGGATCATATAGAAATTGTCGAAGTTATTAAAGAAATACTTTTGTATAGGCAAAAACACCCACTTACTAGGGGTCTCAGATGCTTTGGTTGACAATCTGGTATATTCTATGCCGTCTATGGTATATTTTGAATGTGTTACTACATCGATATTCCAAATATACCATTAGACATATTTTTAATATTTTGTAGTTTTTTGGTATATTTTGAGAATAATATCGCAATATTTTGCTTTTATTCAAAATGTGTAGTCGAGCCCACTCGACTTTAGCCTTCTTACTTGTTTATGGTCCTCCAAATTCGTCGTGATTACCATCCAGAAACGCAAATCTAATACCTTTTTGTTTTTTCTACTGCCGATGCTATAATGTGGTAGTTTTTAGCAGAGTAACCGAATTTTAAGGAAATCGTACCCACAGATTTTGAGGTGTAAATAAGACGCGTGTTTAAATTTTTCCAGGCCCGCCAAATTTTGTTGTGATCAAAGAAAATATTTTAAGTTGCAGTATTTTTATACCCGCTACCCGTAGAGTAGAAGGGTATTATAACATTGTGCCGGCAGGAAATGTATGTAACAGGTAAAAAGAGGCATCTTCGACCCTATTAAGTATATATATTCTTGATCAGCATCAACAGTCGAGAGGAACTAGCCATGTCCGTCTGTCCGTATAAAACACTGGATCTCAGAGACTATAAGAGATAGAGCTATAATTTTTTTTCGACAGCATTTGTTATGTTTGCACGCAAATCAAGTTTGTTTCAAATTTTTGCCAGTCTCACTTCCGCCCCCGCAAATCAACAAAATTTTGGTATATACAATAATAACTATAGTAATTGTAATTCCTGAAAATTTGGTTGCGATCATATAAAAATTGTGGAAGGTTTTACAAGGGGTCTCAGTTGATTTGGCCGACAATCTGGTATATTGTGCCGTCTATGGTATATTTTTAATGTAGTACTATTATCGATGTACCAAATATATAATTAGGTATATATTTAGTATTTTTTGGTATATTTTCAAAATAATACCGCAATATTTTGTTTTTATTCAAAATGGGTAGCGGATATCACAGTCGACCACATGACTAGCTTTCTTACTTGGTTTTTGGTATGTTTATTTTGCATATTTAAGTATCTGTATACCGGAAAAGTGTTTGGTATATACATATGTTATATAAAGTTGTTTATTCTAGTTTAAGCTAATAAATCGCTATACAAAAGTTTATAATAAATACTTTAAGAAGATCTTATCGTGCCCGCCTTTTGTTAATTTCAAAGTCACTTCTATATCAAAATTCACTTTTAATAGTGAGTTTTCAAAGTTTTATATTGTTCTCTGCGATTTAATATTAATAGAAACTCTTTTATTTTTGAAGGACCATGTACACAAATATCACACAGCCAAAATAGGGGTTGCCGATCCTCACGTTTTTGCTCTGGTTGAAGCAGCTTATAGGAGCATTGTTGAGGATAAAAAAAATCAGGTAATTGATACATTTTTTATACATTGTTCTATTAATACGATACGAATATCTGTGATTAGTATTTTTTGCAAATTTAATTTAAGAAAATCTCGATTGCATTGTGCTGACAGCAGTTAAGTGAGGTCCTGTGTAGCGTTTTTACCTTAAATGCGAACTAGATAAAGCAATCCGATTTGCATTGGAACTATTGCAGTTCACTTCGGTCACCAGTATTCAGGAAGAGACTTACGGTTTTTTCAGTGTACCATAGCAACTAGTTGGATGACTCTCGGTGCCCGAAACCCACAGTCTTTAGAAAAGTAATAATACATATGGGTAATTCCATAACGGAATTTGTCCCGTGCGAGACTCTTTACATTGAAGATAACATCAACTGAAACAATTTTAAGAATAAGAAAAGTTTATTTTTATAGCTCTAGATAAGTACTTTAATTAAAGCTAAGAATGGTTTTAGAATTTTCTTTCTGTTTTGTTTTCTTTTGTGATAATTGCAAAAATTAACCAATTCGTACGCAAAACCAAAAAATGAACGAATTTATATATTTTATCGTAAAACAGATGAAGTTCCTAAAATCCATCTTAGCTCTAAATATAGTGCTTATCTAAAGCTTTAAGAATAACATTCACTTATTTTTAAAATTGTTTCAGTTTATGTTATTTTCACTGCAGTGCACTGTAAAAAGTCTCGCACGGGACAAAATTTCGCCATGGAATTACCCATATACAATACATAAATACTTTGGTTTAAAGGGTTAATATGACTTTGTGCCATCGGGAAATGTATGTAACACACAGATGGAGCCTTCTGACTCCTTAAAGTATTTATTTTATTGAGCAGCGACAAAGGCCTATGGGTTTATCTGTATAGATCTCAGAGACTAGATTTCCTGAATTGATCAGATAAAAATCTCAAAAGAAGTTGTGTATTGTGAATTCGGCTGCAGCTGTTAGTTCTATGGTATGGTTAGATTATATAGTAGTGTGTATTTATTATTTTCTTTATTATTGTGAATTTATTTTAGTAAAAGTTAATAGAAAAACTTTTTCTAGAACTTCTATAAAAAATGTAACGTTTGGTATATTTTAGATTTTTTTTGGCATACCAATTTTGTAAATTAAAATTTTAATAGTATTATATGGTATGGTTTTGTATTTTTGAAATTGGGTATCTATGTGTAGCACTTCTTATTATCATTAAGATACGTCGAAAGAAGCTTTCAGTTTTATGTTGATGAGAAATGAGATGCATCAAAATATTAATTTGACGCTACTTACCAAATAAAAAATAAACGGGTTGATCAACCAATTCAATTTAGTGAAAGTCTGATATAAAATAATTGGGTTTTCGCACTTTTGATAGTATCGACTAAATATTAGGTATAAGGTATTTTTCTGGGATTGCTGTCTGACTTCTTTTTCTCAAATAAAATACTGGAATGTTCTTTTTTATTTTATAAATTCAAAAGAATTAAAAACTTCAACAAAGTACTGGTAACTTAAAAACAGAAAAATTAGTCGCGTAACGATGTTGTCCCCTTATGCATAAAATAAATTTAAAAAAAGATTTCCTTACATTACAAACTACTATCTTGTTAATGAAAGACTTGCTTACTTAACAATGGGACATAAGAATCACAATTAAAATAAAATCATTGAATTTTTATACCCGCTACCCATAGGGTAGAAAAAGGTATTATAAGGAGGCTTCTCCGACCCTATAAAGTATATATATTCTTGATTAGCGTCAATAGCCGAGACGATGTAGCCTTATCCGTCTGTCTGTATTTACACATAGATCTTAGAGACTATAAGAGATAGAGCTATAATTTTCGACAGCGTTTGTTATGTTTGCAAACTCGAATAACAAGCGTAATTTTCAACCTAGATTAGCGAGTTTAGGTATATAAAAAAATAACTACAATCTTTGTGATTTCTGATCCTGGGTAAAGAAATACTTCTGTTTGACGAAATACATAATAGGGGTCTTAGTTGCTTTAGCTGACAATTTGGTATATTTGGCACTCTATATTATATCTTGAATGTAGTACCATATCGATATACTAAATATATGGTTTTTCATATTTTTAGTATTTTGTGATATATAATTCTCGTATATTTTGAGAATAATACCGCATTATTTGGCTTTTATTCAAAATGGGTAGCGAGTATCTCACAGTCGAACACACTCGACTGTAGCTTTCTTACTTGTTTAATTTATGATCGATAATACTTAAAATGATCAAAATTGTGAAAAAAGAAACTAAGAAACTAACTTTTACAAGTTGGAATTTTATTTATTTAGAATTTCACATATATCAAAATTATATTTTTAGTCATGCCTAATATCTGGAGAGTCCGGTGCTGGAAAAACAGAGTCGACTAAATTTGTTTTGCAATATTTATGTGCAATAACATCTAATGTTTCCTCATGGATACAGCAACAAATCTTGGAAGCAAACACAATTTTGGAAGCATTTGGTAAGCTCAAAAAAAATTTCAACGCTTCTCGAAATAACCGTCATCTATCTATATCTACAAAGCTCTTACCACATCATCTACTCGCAAGTTCAAATTATAAGATGTTGGAAGACTGCAATTTATAAATGGCATAATCTAAATCTACATAAAATCATGAATTCAAATGTGACAAATTAGAACAATCTGATATAGTAAAAACAAAAATTATATTAAAGAACCGTGTCAGAAATTTTTAAATCAGATGGGGCCGTTTCGACTAGTAACATTTTCGTCAAATTTCAAAATGTTAAAGCAATCAATTTTAAAAACAAACTGAAAACCACAGTTGGAAGATTATAGGTACCACTCATCCGATATATAAATATCCATTACTTTCCACAAGATAGTTTTGTTCTAGTTCGGTAATATTGAGTTTTTATAGTCTTCGTGATTCTTGATTTGGTTGCGATCAGATAAAAATTGTCAAAGTTATTGAAGAAATACTTTTGTATGGGCAAAAACGCCTACTTACTAAGGGTCGTAGTTACTTTGGCTGACAATCTGGTATGTTTTGCACTCTATAGTATATACTGAGTGTAGTACCATATGGGCAATTCTTGAAAATGGTAAACCACGACCGAAAAAAAAAATTTTCACATTCATCGTATTTTTTTGTATAATGTCATAAAGAAATATCCAAATTTTCATAATACAATGGATCCGTAGCATATCTCCGTTGTTTTTATAAAAAAAATTGCCTGCAAACTGAAAAAATGTAAATTTTTTCACTTTGAGCTCCTTTTGTATGCATTTTTATGTTTTATTATTTCACAAAGAAAACATATGATATGTTTGCTCTTTTTCTACCAAATCTCTTTATTGCAATCTAATAAGAAGAGACAAATGCAAAGAGAGCGAACAAATGTTCAATTAACTGTTAATTTCTATTTTGCTTCTTATCTATGTTCTAATCGTACGTTCGCGACCGAAAACATCATTTTATTGTAATTGCTCCGCAATAAGTGCAAGCAGGTGGATGAAACTTCGCGTGTTAAGTTATTTTGATATATATTTTAAATATAAAAAATCGTTGAGGTTACTCTAACCAATCTTTTTTTTATTGATTGTCAAAGTAGCGTACGTTCGCGACCTTACCTATAAGCATATGTCGATTTTTACTAGCGTCGCATGGATTTAAAAAAAAAATTTTTTTTGTTTTTGTTTTTGAAAAAACTATGCAGTTTTGCAGTTACTTATTACTTGTTAGTTATTACTTATTACTTATTACATATTTTTCTTTCTATTAATAAATTTCAGTACATATTTCATATTTAATACAAATTTATTTTTTTGCTTTAAATGTTATTAGACACATTAAATTGAGTTAGATCCGTTTGTTTTTTTTATGAAATTTGAAGTTATTAATCAAAAAAGTTGTGGTAAAAATAAAAATTTAATAAATAATACAACATGGAAAAATCTTACGTTCGCGACCCGTACGTTCGCGACCGGAACTTAATTAAATTAAAAATAAATAAATGGAGATATTTTCTTGGGAGTAGACTTAATAGAAAGCTACATGATTCTATTTTAAAAGTAAAGTTATTTCTTTAAAATATTCCGTCTCAATTCGAAGAGTTTTGCATTTAACTGTATTAAGCCAAAGTCGACTTCCGTTTTGCGTACGTTCGCGACCGCATGTTCTTTGACAATATTATGAAAATTAAAAATCGATAAGCCTCATAATTTACACTAACCAAAGAGCTAAACAAATGCTATCGATGAGTAAAAAAAAGTTTCAGGAGACGTTTGTTTTCGATTTTATTTTTTAATTTATCTCGTACGAACGTACGTTCGCGACCCGGAGAAATGCCTATATTAATATACCAAATATACATTCGTAGTATTTTTGTGGTATATTCATTTAGTATATTTGGGTAGCGGGTATCTCACAGTCGAGCATACTCGACTTTAACTTTCATACTTCTTATTATATAGGTTTGCTTAAATTTTCTGTATTTGTATGATTTCTTATCACTTTAAAATCCATGCTTACAAATAATAAAACATCCGCCAAATCTATCCTGTGTCGATCCTTCGGATGGGTCCTTTTCCTCCTATTGCTTTGCGGAGGAGCGGCAACGGCTACTGACACTTTGCTTTATGCGGTTGTCGGCGAACGGGTACTACACACTTTGTCGGCGGTTACGTTTGGCCAAGTGAAATAGTTCAGTTCATTCTTATAAATCGCACTTACGTCGAGGATTTCATAAAGGCACTTTTAGCGAGTTACACTGTGTGGCTTCTTGAGGCGCTGGTACACAACACGATAGTCTTCTGTTTTCTTATTCATTTGGTCCTTGCTCGGGCGCCAATTAACAAATCTTTTAACACGAATGAAAAAAGAAAGTTGCTTTACTTAAGTCTACTTGATGTAGCTTTTAAACTTATGGCAATGCTAAGACTTAAAAATGAAGACTCCCTGCCGATGGTGATGGTTTGGGCAAGTGTCTCGCGATAGATATTCTGCTGACACTTTCTGCTATCGAGGTTGGCTTTTGGTGATGGTTGCGCAAGTATCCACCGATCGGTGTTCTGCTGGCCCATGGCATGTGGCGGATGTGTTGCAAACTTTGCAGAGTTTTTAGAATTGGCTGAGTGCATTGCAGGTTTTAATGCACTTAGCCATATTTCGTCCATTTCCGCACCCGAATATTGACAAAAATCCAATATTGTAGAAGTTATTAAAGAAAAACTTTTGTATGGCAAATTACGCCCACTGCAATGGGGTCTTATGTGCTTTGGCAGAAAATCTGGTATATTTTTACACTTATGGTATATTTGGAGTGTAGAACTCCACAAATATACTAAATATGACCCGTGGTATATTTTAGAAGTTTTGTATATGTTAATAAATAAATATAAAATATATAATTTTAGAATAAACCCTAAATGGGTAGCGGGTATTTCACAGTCTAGCACACTCCACTGTACCTTTCTTTTTTTAGTTTTCTACTGGAGAACTTTATTTTCAAGGAATCGTTTTTATTTTCTTTTTTAATAATTACTATCTGACGCTTACAAAAATTCTTTAGTCACAATTGTATTAATATTAATTCTTACAATTATGATTACTATTATTAATACAGTTGTAATTAAAGAATTTTTGTAAATTGTGTTTTCCTTATTATTGTACAGAATCATTTCCTTAATTTCTATATGTGATATAGAATCTACTTTATGTGGATTTTGAGCTTTATTTGAGACTTTAATATTTTAAAATTCACTTATATAGTTTGACATATTAATTATTTGTTTTTTTTTTCTATATTTGTTTCGTGTTATCATTATATTTGATTCTACTACTGTTACTAGAATTTGTTTACGGTATTTATTCAATGTATAGTACACAATATGTACACCACACAATTTGTTTGATTTTTGCAATAAAATTATTGTTTATAATCTTTTTGGAAAGGAAATTTAAAACCAAATTTTAATGCAAGTAACACT
The DNA here is from genome assembly GCF_009650485.2 of Drosophila albomicans. Lineage (NCBI taxonomy): Eukaryota > Metazoa > Arthropoda > Insecta > Diptera > Drosophilidae > Drosophila > Drosophila albomicans. The sequence continues at coordinate 206,192 of NW_026263670.1, forward strand.
TTCCTTTAACATTTTCATTTATGATTCGTCTGGATATGGTATTATTTGAAATGTTATAATTTCGAAGTTACTGATGGAAATATGTGACATTAAGAATAATTTGTGCGGTGTTATGCCAGATGAAGTTTTTATATAACTTAATTTTTTATGATAATCATGTTTTATTTGGTCGTGTTCAATAAAGTTTGGGTTGGAAATTCCTATGTTCAACATTTTGTTAAGTGATCAATGCTTCTTTTTCTTTTTCTTCTTCAAATTTGCTTTGATTATCTTTCAAAAATTTGAGTGGGAGTGTCAATGAAATTATTTAAAATACTTGTTAAATCGTGTTTATCGTATCTATCGAGTGATACTATTAATATTATATAAAACTTGGTTATTTTGTAAATGGTTACGCTAGGTATTTATACGAGGAAAAATGGTCAAGAATGATGAACATTCGTAACTTAAGATGTTTAGTCATTGGAAGTGTTTTCGTTGTTTGGCCTGGAAGTATAGTATTTGCTTTCATTAATTATCTTTTATTTTTTTTAAACTTTAATTGGCAGTGGGTTACTTTACTTGCTCTGTTTGCTTCTTCAAAATGTTTAACGTCAAGTTTTTTAATGTTTCCTGTCTTTTGAAAAGGATTTGTTGTTTTGGATTTTACTCTTAAAATTACTTTTACTTTTAATAAGATCATTTATTTGACTAATTTTATTTTCTTGTGTATTAATTTCGGGAGTTTCTGCATTAAATTCTGGTCGACTAGAAAGGGCGTGTATCGGATCAGCTTGGATTTTTATTTAATTGGTTTGCCGAACTTTAATTGTTTATCTTCTACTAGAAAATACTCCTTCTAAAAGTGTTTAAAGGCCTCAGCAAGTGCATAACTCCCATACCTACAAAAATTGTGAAAGAAGATTAGGTTGATATCTATGCGGTTATAAATAACGGCAGCTTATGCGTGAGATGAAGCGTCTGCGACAAGTTTCTAATATATGTATGTCGGATACGAACTTTGGCAGTACATCATTCCATTCGACAGCACTTAGCAAAATATCACGAAAGAAAACTTAAAAAAAAAAACAGTGGTTGGCGCAAACAATCCCAAGGGGTCGTAGATCTTGGCAAGCTCAGACAACAAAATGGTGGTTCTTATTTGAGGAAAACATAATCCTTTGATGGCACCCAAAGTAATCCAAGAGCTTTCATCGACTATCATAATTAAAAAATTAAAGTGGATACTCACAAGTCTCCTTTGTCAGTCAATTGAATACCTGTTAATAATTCTTCTAACTTGTCGAATTCAGTTGGAATGTCATCCACTTACGCATTAAACTTCTGAATGAATGAATTCTTTACTGTACAGTATACGCATATCTGGGTATAGTCTTCTACATGGGTACAGTCTTCAGCGAGCTGTTTGAAAAATTGAGCTGCCAATGACTCTAATTCATGGATGGTGACGGACTCAAATTACTAAACTCCAATTAAATCCTCTTTAATAGGACCACCTATCGCAGCCGTGAATTGACCAAGTGTCCTTTGGAGTTCTTTCAAGAGCTGTCGAATACTACTCGGCATCGTACTGTCTGGTTTAAAGACTGCATAGAGTGCTACAAATTTATAGCATGTGGGATCCTCCGTATTTTTAGCATCCTGAAGCAATTCCTTGTGTAGATATTCCTCCATAAATTCGACATATGGGTAATTCTCTGGTAAATGTCGCATGCGAACAGCTTTTCAGTGACAAAAAAAAAACATAAACTAAAACAATTTTAAAATGAAGTGAAGGTTTATCTTAAAGCTTTGGATTAGCACTATTTTTAGAGCTAAGATTGATTTTAGTAACTTATTCTGTTTTACGATAAAATATATAAATTCGTTCATTTTTTGGATTTGCGTACGAATTTGTTAATTTTTGCAATTATCAGAACAGAAAACAAAACAGAAAAAAAATTCCAAAACCATTCTTAGCTTTAATTAAAGTACTAATCTAGAGCTATAAAAATAACCTTTACTTATTTTTAAAATTGTTTCAGAATATGTTTCTTTTTGTAACTGAAAAACTGGTCGCACGCGACATCCCTCAGAGAATTACCCATATTGTTTTTTGAGTGTAGGATATTTCAGAAATTTTCTCTGTAATGACGCGATGCGGTTTAATGCTTGGGGCAAAGTAGACTCAATCGGCATTACCTTCTCCTTAAATTGATATTGATCAATGTGAGCGCCATCCTCTCTGCGAGTATGCGTTTTAACGAAGTGCTGCTCTGCTAGATCACTAGCATCAATCGTGAGTTTACTTGCTTGGACTCCCTACATGTCCATCTCCATAGTTACCGCTCAAGATCACATCGATTTGACCCGGAGTGGCGAATGTAGGGTCTGCTTAAACGGGCAAATTTGCCCCAAACCGGATTGTTCGCCTCAATTTTCTCTGCAAGGAGATAAGTAAACTTATATAGTAATCATCCAAGATATCACTAATATTGCATTTGTGGTTCGGGAATCCCATGTGAATGTGACGCTGCCACGGCTAACACCAGTCGGGTTTTTTCTTAAGCCAACTACTGATATGCAAGCATACTCTTGGGTATTCCATTCGTTGAACAATTGATTCTGCGACTATTGTGATTGTTGATGCTGTATCTATCAGAATCCGTTACAAACATCACATTTAATTCTGTATTAATTTTTTATAATCAGTAGTAATATTTATTTTAAACCAATTGATTGCTCTTTCAATACCAGGCTGTAATGGTTTTTTTATATTAATTCTTAGAATTCTGCACTAAAAATGACTTACAAGATTTTATCATAATTGTGGTTAGGTTATTTGCGCTTACATTTTCTAAATAGCTTGTTGAAATATTGGGAAATCTGTTTCGTTGTGAAAGTAGATAATACTCTTCTCTGAGCAAAGACACTATTTGATCATATCTTATATGAAAGGGCCTCCGCTTAGAACGTCTCCGTATATTCTTGATCAGCGTCAACAGCTGATACGATATAGCCATGTTCGTTTGTTCGTCAGTCCGTCTGTCCGTATGAAACACTGAATCTATCTCTTATAGTCTTTGAGATTCAGTGTTTCATACGGACAGACGGACATGGCTAGATCGTCTCGGCTGTTGACGCTGATCAAGAATATATTTACTTAATAGGGTCGGAGATGCCTCGTTCTACCTGTTACATACATTTCTTGCCGGCGCAAAGTTATAATACCCTTCTACCCTACGGGTAGCGGGTATAATTAAGGACACTTTACTAAATCGGTACAAATATAATATGTAATATGTAAACATTATGTTTCTTTTAGGTAATGCGAAAACTATTCGTAACGACAATAGTTCTCGATTTGGAAAATTTATGCAAGTATGTTTTGATGATAACCACAGTATTAAAGGTTGCGTAATACAGGATTATCTGCTCGAGCAATCTCGAATAACTTTCCAAAGTGCAGGAGAGCGAAATTATCATGTGATGTATCAATTGGTTGCTCAAGGACAAACAAATAAAGAAATCGCTGAAACATTATACCTACGATCTCCAGAATTTTATAGATACCTAAATAGTGCTGAAGATATTGCAATAGATATTAATCTGGAGTCAAAAAGATTTGGCGAACTGACAATGGCTTTTACAGTCCTACAAATTCCACAAACTGTCATTGAAAGTATTTTTAAAGTACTCAGTGCAATACTATGGTTGGGAAATATTGAGTTTATGGATATTGATGGCGAAGGATGCGATTTATCTTTATCGGATCGAGAAATAGTTGTCATACTATCTATGCTCTTAGGCTTAAAGGCTGATGAACTAATCAAAGTTCTTTTGCATCGTCAAATTAATGTTCGAGGGAATATAACCGAAATACCTTTAAAATTACACGAGGTAAGTCTAGATTAGCTGTTTTTTGTCTTGACTTACTCATTAAAAGTTCAGTTACAGATTGAGTCAGTCAGGACAGATAATTAAGGATGATTATCTTACTTTTTCATTTATTATTTTCAAACAAATATATAGTTTACATAACACTATGAACTTGTGCGCATTATATCGGTCTATATATTTTTTAAACAATTATTGTTCTTAAAGTAACGTAATTTAGTTTAATAGCTCTGATAAATCTAGTTCACCATTAATTAGTCTCTGAATAAAAAAACACCCTGCATGGTTCTACGGTCGGTAAAAGAAGGAAGGTTTAGTAATGAAAGTCTACTACGCTTAAGGTGGTAATCTATGTTAATATTAGGGTTCTAATTTCAACTAAGAAAAATGTAAAATTGTTTCTGCACTGACTCAATCCTGTTGCATGGCCCTAGTTATAGCAGACAAAATAAGTTTATCGACTTGCATAACTACAACCCATAGGGTAGAAGAGTATTTCAACTTTCTGCCGGCTAGAAATGTATGTACCATGAAGAAGAAGGCATCTCCGACCCTATAAAGTATATGTGGAATATGGCACTACTGGTTGCTGGCAACGACCGGCATAGATGCGAAGAGAATTAGTGTGTCGGCGTTGACAGGAACAGTAGTCCTCTCATTGTGTAGATCATTAAACTGTTTATTATATATCTTATAATTATAAAAATAATAACCTACTTAACTTTGTTTTATTTGGTGGCTTAACCACCTAAAGTTCGATATTTTAAAGCAGAATTAATTGTGTTGAGCCGACGTTGAAAACGGAATCGAGTGTACATATTGTCGAGTCGCGATGAAAGTTGACTATTCGGGTGAATGCAAAACATTGGTACGCACTCAACAGCCGAATAATCACACTGCTCGAATCAGCCGATCAAACTTGCATGCGCTCACATTTTCGAAGAAAAATTTTGAACCGAAGACTTAAGATGTCTAAATCATGTGTACGGCAAAATGATTGGATTTTTACTCATCACTGTGTTATATTCAGTGAGTTAAGTTGAGTGAAAATGTTCGCGAATGAGTAAATTAAAAAAAAATAGTGAGCTTTGCAGTTCCCACTGGGGCATGTGTGTGGGTTCTAAGCAATGAGAAAAACAGATGCAGTAAAAAACGGTAAAGTTGAAGGACAGGCATACATACAATTGTATATGCTGCGAAGCAGAGAAGCAGTGAAGTCAGAAGAAATACAGATCAAATCGGTAGAACTTGCGAGAAATGCCACAATGAAAAAAGGAGAAGAAAAGAAAAAATTATTGGAAGTTGCCAGCAATAACATAAATTTAAAAAGTAGAATTGAACTGGCGAAAATGAAGCAGAAAATTCAACAAAATCAATCGAATTTTCAACAAATAATACAATTGTTAAACTTGAAATTAATGTCAATGAGATAGACTGGCAAGAGCCAAAAATGACGTTAGAAGGTTTTTCTACAGATGTAAGTACCAGTTTTTGATGGAGAGTCAGTGCTAGTGGAATACTGGTTTAATAACTTCCAACTAAACGCATACGCTTACGGGCTAAGTGATTAGTGCGCGATCGAAAATAACAAAAACGTTTCAGTTGTTCCTTGAATCCGAATTTGTCTGTAATTAAGAAGAAATAAAAACCAAGTTCAGAGGTACACTCAAAACTGAATGAGAGAAAGAAAGATGTTGAAAGTTTCCAAGAATATAATACTGTGGGCAAAAAGTAGTAAGACTTTGTTCATAATTTTAAAATTCTTTATTTTTTCGGCCAAATCTATTTCGTCCCCCTCAAATTAATCCCCCCCGGCCACAATACACTTTCGCAAACGTTTTTTCCAATCCTCGAAATAGTTTTTGAAGTAGATTTCCGGAATAGCCTTCAATGCGCGTAGCGATTCTCGTTTAATGTCTTCAATTGAATCAAAACGATTTTCCCGGAGCGATCGTTTGAGTTTTCTGAACAGCCAGAAGTCACACGGAGCTAAATCAGGCGAATACGGTGGTTGTGGAACGATATTGGTTGAATTTTTGGCAAAAAAAATCACTAAGAATCAATGCAGTATGGGACGGTGCATTATCGTGATGCAAAAACCAACAGTTGTTAATCCATAATTTTGGTCTTTTTAGACGAATTGCCTCACGCAAACGACGCATAACGTTCAAATAATAGTCATTATTAACAGTTTGGCCGGATGGAAGGAATTCATAGTGCGCAACACCACGAAAATCGAAAAAAAACTGTCATCATGACCTTAATTTTTGAACGACTTTTTGACAAGCTCTTTCTTTTCCCTCCTTGAAGTCTTTGTACCACTTATAAACATTTTTTTGTGACATGGTAGAGTCACCGAAGGCCTTTTGCAACATTTTGAAACATTTCGGCACCCGAAATTTGATTCCGCACACAAAATTTAATGGAATTTCACTCATTGTAAAAATCGCCAAATGCACTTTTTTGTACTTCAGAAAAACAGGCATATATTAAACACTAATGATTATTTTGATATGATATTTGGCATAGAAGTTACTGACAGTCTTGCCAACCTAGAAACAAAATATTTCGACGAATGGATTTCTACACGAAATATAAATTAAAAAGTCTTACTACTTTTTGCCCACAGTAGTATATGAGCAAAATTGTTACCTTGGGTAACATCAAAGCAAAGACAGTTAGTTATTCTCTATGTAGTAAAGGGCTTAATATTCCAAAAAAGTTTAAATACTCTAAAAAATCATCTCGTTGCTTTAATTGTGGTTCAGTCGTCGTAAAGACTGCATAGCTAAAAGGAAGTGTTTCAAATGTCAAGATGATGGAGATATCTCATTAAATCACCCCAACGCTATAAAAGCCGTTAAAGTTGTTAAAGCGGATAGGCGACTAAAAATTATAAAACTAAACTACGTTGAGGTATCATGCCGGGTTGATACAAGGGCCGATGTGCTTATTGTGAACTCCGTTTATAAACGCTTGCCAGCAGTGGAACTGAATATATTTATATTTGTTCTGTGTTTGGGAAAAGCCAGTACAATTCCATTAGGCGAACTCGATGGAGCCGTAACCAGAGAACTGCAACGAGTATGATTAAGTGTGAGCGAATACTCATACCCAAATTGCAATCAAATCAAATCAAACCATTAGTCGCAACGAGTTCAATTCAACTCAAGTACTTCCAGCGTCAGCTGATTTGATTTTACTCGAACCGATTTTCGCTCGGCAATCACGATTCATTGGGTTGGACTGTTGCTAAGTCAGAATCCAAGGTATTTTTACACGAGTATAATTGTGTTGATTTTATTCATCTGTCGTTTACTCGAGTGATTAGGTTATGATGCGTGTGATAGAAATGTTTGATGAAATGCACATCATAAGTATGTGCTTTGTCTGCCTGTCTACATATGTATGTTAAAAATTATTTTTGAATAAAACAAAGGAAAAGTAGTATTTATTATAATTATAATTGTCATTTTATATTATATTTAATACATTATAAAATTTATTTAATTTTCTCAAATTTTGATTATTATTCATCTAATTTATTTTCATTTTTAAAAATTGAATTTAAAAATATAATACTGTCAACAGAGCCAGGTGCAAGTCAAAACAAAGGTTTTCCATCCATACCTTTTCAATATTTTTTAAAATATTTTGTTTGAATTTAATGATTGCTGATATATCATTTGGAACTTTTAGAACTTTCTAGAAATACAACGAGTGTACGAGTACATGAACACAATTTGAGCGAACATCGGTTAGCATTTACATCAATCATGTTTGAATATGATTGAACTTCGGGTATTGGTATCGTTCATTCAAAAATCATGTATGGGCCGATTACTCGTGATTGAAACTTGTTCGTCGGCAATGAGTTGGAAACGAACAGTTCAATACGTATACCCGAAGCAAACGCATTAAAACAGAGTACTGAATCAGTACTCGAGTATGAGCAAAAATGTCATACTCGTTGCAGCTCTCTGGCCGTAACTGTAGACGATATTCAGTCACCGTCTCTGAGAAGCTCTTGATCAACGAGACGATATAACCATATCAAATTTTGGTTGCGATCAGATACAAATTGTCGAAATCATTAAAAAAAATAATATTGTATAGGCAAAAATGCCTACTTACTAGGCGTTACTTACTTTGGCTGGCAATCTGGTAAATTTCTATAGTATATATTGAGTGCAGTACCATATCAATTACCAAATATACCCGCTACCCATAGGGTAGAAGGGTATTATAACTTAGTGACGGCAGGAAATGTGAGGAAATTCCGCTCCCGCAAAGTCCCGAAATTTGGTATATAATATATATAACTATCGATGGCACTATCAGGACTATCGATGGTTGGCAACTATCGACACGCCCTCGATAGCGGCGCGCACTTTCGATAGTGGTCGATATTTTTTCAAATATCTTTGTATACCATCAACCTCCGTAGAGTCGGAGAGGGTCTTCAGCAAAGCGGGGCAATTCATTGCAAATAGGCGTAAAAAATTATGGGTTGAAGTAAATATGTATATAAATAGCAGTTAAGGTACACCTACAAAATACAAAATCATTCAATTAATTATAATTCATTATTTTCAGATAAAGATTGGAAAACCAATTATATAATCTCATATTTTAAATAAATATGGATTACTTCAAAAACTAATTAAATTATTTTCTTTTACTGCAATATCGACAACTATCGTCGATAGTCGATAGTTTATGGAAACTATCAAGCACTATTGATGGCGCAGACTATCGATAGTTCTCCACCTCTAGTATATATGTATATATATGTACATATGTATATGTAGTAATTGTGATTCCTGGTTTGGTTGCCATCAGATAAAAATTGTCGAAGTTATTAGAGAAATACTTTTGTATGGGCAAAAAGCCTGCTTATTAGAGGTCCTTGTTGCTCCGACTGACAATCTGGTATATTGTGCACTCGTTGGTATATTTTGATGTGGTACTGTATCGAAATACAAAATATTTGGTATATTTTCAGTTTTTGTAGTATATTTTTGGTATGTTTTGAGAATAATACCACAATATTTTGTTTTTATTCAAAATGGGTATCGGATATCTCACAGTCGAGCACACTCGTAGCTTTCTTACAATTCTTCTATAGTGGAAGGGGTGATGATTTCGTCAGAGGGTGGTGAAGATTACATTTCTTTATCCAACGTCAACTCTGTTGACACCAAAATCGGAGCAGGAACATCCACATTTAACGACGCAATGTTGTTAAAGAGCTACCGAGGGTTAAGGAGACGGAGAACTGAATGACATTAGTTCACTAACAGATGGAACAGACAAAAAGGGGCAGAAATCTCATTCATGGCAATAGACAGACGCGTATTACCATTTTTCCGCGTAGAATATTCAGTCAAAAGCTTCATACACTTAAACTCAGAATACAAAGCATTTGAGAGCTTTTTAAACCCGCGAATACGTTGCTAAAGCCCGTCCGCGCTTGCCTAATAAACCCACCGATATCGCGTTCAGCGATCAGCCATGATCGCATGTCCACCTTAGCCCTGACTTAAATGCAATCAAATCAAAAATATAACCGTTAAAGCTAGCACATTTTTCGCGTATTACGATATCGCACAGCCCGCAACGAACGATCCCAACATTGGCACAAGTCGGCAACCGTAATTTTTTGTTGTATCAAGCAGACATCGATAAAAATTCAAATCAAATTAAACTAAACAGCAAAATCATGAACAAAAGAGATAAAAACAAATGTCAATATATATGTATATATATTTCTGCTTATTGATACTGCGTTGTTGTAAGTGCGTGTCGGAACATTAAGACTGCGAAGTTGAAGTCGAAGAACCGATAGATTTTGCTTGCATTTTGTTGTGTGTTTGACTGAAAAGCTTGCACTTATTTTGCGTCATCAGAATAGGGGCCGCAAATTCGATTTTAGTTATCTGTTTTGCTTCGACAGATTAATACATTGTTAATCTTTGTAAAAATACTTAATATGGGAAGAGTAACAATTCTATCCGACAAAGAAAAATGAAAGATAAAGTCTTACATCGAGTGTGGACTATCTATCTATTAAATTGCAGAAGAAAGTGGAAGAAACAGGAAAAATATTGCTAGGCGTGCTATAATAAGACAAGCATCAAATTCGCATGAGCCCTCGTTAATTTCATAATTTGGCACCTGCGAGTTGCAGTTTTTAACATCAAATAAATCCCAAATAAAACGCCTTTTTCAAAGCCTAAAATGGCATTTCCAGAACGACTATGCTCCTATTTACACAGTCCGGTCTGTTGAGTCGTGGATTCGTTGTCAAACTCTTGATGTCCTTGAATTGCCACTCCCCCGACCTCAATATCGAGAACGTCTGGGGATGTCTGACTAGGAAAGTGTACGAGTCCTGAAAACAATATAAGACTAAAGATGAATTAATCGAAGGAATAAAACAAGCTTGGGCTACTACTTATTTCAATAAATTATCTCAATGAACTTTATCTGAACTTTATCAACTCGCGATCAAAATAAAGGCCGATCCACACATTATTAATTATTCCTAAAATAGTTTAAAAAATAGTATTTAAGTATGCTCTAAAAATATTTTAAAATTAAATTTTTTCAGATGGCGCTATCCTGATGATCAACATATTTTTACCCATTTTGTTGAATACATTTTTGAAAAGCTCATTAAAATATTTTTTTAGTGCTATACTGTCAAAATATGTTTGATTTTAAAGTAAATTCTTGAAAGTTAAATGAAACAAGTAAGAAAGCTACAGTCGAGTGTACTCGACTGTGAGATACCCGCTACCCATTTTGAATAAAAGAAATATATTTTGCGATATTTTCTCAAAATATACCGAAAATACTAAAAATATACCAAATGGTATGTTTGGTATATCGATATATTACACCATTCAAAATATACCATAGACGGCACAATGTGCTAGATTGACGGCCAAAGCAACTAAGACCCCTAGTAAGTAGGCGTTTTTGCCCATACAAAAGTATTTCTTTAATAACTTCCACAATTTTTATCTGATCGCAACCAAATTTTCAGGAATCATAACTACTATAGTAGTTATTATATGTGCCAAAATTCGGAACTCTAGCTTTAAAGTTACGCTTGTTATTCGATTTTTTGATTTGCGGGGGCGGAAGTGGGCGTGGGAAAAATTTGAAACAAACTTGATCTGCGTGCAAACACAACAAATGCTGTCGAAAAAAATTATAGCTCTATCTCTTATAGTCTCTGAGATCTAGGTGTTCATACGGACAGACGGACAGACACACAGACGGACATGGCTAAATCGTCTCGGCTGTTGACGCTGATCAAGAATATATATACTTTATAGGGTCGGAGATGCCTCCTTCTACCTGTTACATACATTTCCTGCCGGCACAAAGTTATAATACCCTTCTACCCTATGGGTAGCGGGTATAAAAATAATTTTAACTATAGCACCAAATTAAACACCAAACGTAAGTCAGTGGGGTGCGCTAAGCTGATGACGCACAGTGTCTTAAATAAACAAGTAAGAAACTACTGTCGAGATACTCGCTATACCCACTGTGATTTAATGATGGTAGGCACAGGTTAAGGAAGTTAGTAAGCTACAACTGAATGAATGAAAACTTATGTTAAGTTGATTAAAATCGAAAGTTTTGGATGAAAAAAAAGTAATAAAAACGCGTCTGATTGCGAATGCGAAAGTGAGCGAATTAAATAAAGCATAATATTTTGCTACATATAGCTACAGCATTATCCTTGATTTGCAATGGCATATCGACGAGGCTGGACATTTCCGAACTAGTAGTTTATTTTGTACCATTGCAAGTGTGTGCAAATCACAATCCAGAGCATAAACATCCTTGGGGATCTAGTAAGGTTTCCCTACAGAAGAAAATGATAGTGTCGCCGTTTATTTCCAAATAGAACAAAACTGCGTTTGAACAATTCAGTGGTTTGTCAGTTGTTTCCATAGTGTGGGTGAGGGAGATTTCGCTGTGAATCGTTGCTGTACAAGAGTCACCATCTTGCTCCTCTATATCGAGAAGTTGCTGTCTGCACAATACGTCCGCAACCAAGTTTTATTTGTGAAGCCTATATAATATTCGTGCATTGGACTCGACAATGCGCGCACATTTAAATTTCCGCATTAGGATTGGATCCGAAAACTGCTACGGACTCATCAAGGTAAACATGCTTATGTCTTTGACTTTATATGATGCCTGTTTGGTCAATGCCTTTATGATGTTCTTGAAATCATTGTAATAGGACGCGCCTATCCATAGACCGAAGGGTCGGTCGTTATATTGAATCGGGAAATCTAAGCATGAAATCCTCAGATGCCAAAATGGTAAGCAGCTTGTGAAATGCGTATTGTTGCGCTTCAGTGAACTGAACTACAATGTTTCGCGATCTGTGCATACTTACTGTTCCATTTTCGCTGAAACAATCCTCGTTATTGCCGCGAAATCCTTAATAAAGCATCTTTAATAACTCGCAAGGCCCAGGAGTGACCTGACCTCGATTACTGTTTTGGGTTCTGGAAAGTTCTGTATGGCCTTTACTTTCTCTGGCTCTGTTGTTGCACCGTTACAGGTGGCGATGACTCTGAAAAAAAAACAATTAAGAATACTACAGTCGAGTGCGCTCGACTGTAATATACCCGCTAACCATTTTGAATAATAGCAAAATATTGCGGTATTTTTTTCAAAACATACAAAAAATACTAAAAATATACCGAGTGGTATATTTGGTATATCGATATAGTACCACATTCAAAATATACCATAGACGGCAGAATATACCAGATCCAAAGCAACTAAGACCCCTAGTAAGTAGGAGTTTTTGCCATTACAAAAGTATTTCTTTAATAACTTGGACAATTTTTATCTGATCTATTACTATCGTTATTGTTGTATATACCAAAATTCGCGACTCTAGCTTTAAAATTACGCTAGTTATTCGATTTTTGTTGATTTGCGTGGGCGGAAGTGAGCAAAAATTTGCAACAAACTTGATCTGCGTACAAACATAACTAATGCTGTCGAAAAAAAATTATAGCTCTATCTCTTATATTCTCTGAGATCCAGTGTTTCATATGGACAGACGGACATGACTAAATCGTCTCGGCTGTTGACACTGATCAAGAATATATAAACTTTATAGGGTCGGAGATGCCTCCTTCTACCTGTCACACACATTTTCTGCCGGCACAAAGTTATAATACCCTTATTCCCTATGGGTAGCAGGTATAAAAAATAGATTTTTCTACAGACAGCCTCATGTTTGCGTCATATAAGTTCTTTGAAACTTAGTCTACGTACATTCATGACATGAGTCTTCTCGTCCTCTGAGAATTAAATTTCTTCATCAACCTAAACGTAGCAGAACTTGCCTATTTTCTCTCGCAGCATGTCGTCAATGGTTATTCGGAAATTGCTGTCAGCATTTTTTAAACCGAAGGGAAGTTTGCGAAATTCATATTTCCTCCCGATCACCGAAAAGGATATATTCACTCTCAGCAAGCATGATTTAGTGATAGCATGACTTGGTATCCTGAATAGAAAAGATTTGGCTTTACCCAAAAGACCCAAAAGGTTCTTTGAGCTTTCGAAAGTCCATCACTGAACGCATATTTGGCATATTTATATGAAAAATCAGCTGCTCGCATAGGACATTGGTAGAGCTTGGCATAAGTTGGTTCTTTGTCCATTGCCTTGATGGTATCTACCACCGACGTATTATAGGCCACGGATTAATTGGGGTCTGCGAAGGGTCTATACCTTTAGTATCTTGAGGAACTGACGCCTCTCAACCCCTCATGCGGTCGAATGCGGCTCGTTTTGAAAACGAAAACTAAAAAATTAGTGATCCCGTTTTTGCTTTCACAAGATTCTTTCGAATTGCAAAACGAGAAAATTTGTCATGCCGAAATGAAAGTTTAAGATCAATTAGGCTTGTAATTATTTTTTAAACGACTTATTTTTGACCCCACCTCAAATTTGAAAATAAAATTTTGACGTCGGCAACAACATTTTTCCTTTTGGTGAGCGACCGATAAATCCGACACCATGAATTATCGCCTAAGCTGTCAGACTTTTGGTGGAATGAAAAACAAGTTTAAAATACTTGTATAATATAATGGATGGTGTGTAGGGGGGATGTTTGCCGATAAAATAAAAACACTTCCAACTTTGATTTGTAGTAAGTTTGTATACTTTACACAGGTTTTATTAGACACTTGAAAATAACTTGTCATGTGCGCCAGAAGAATATTCGAACATATGATAAAAGCAGAAAAGCACTAAAAAGGGCAGGGTGACCATCTCCAGAGGAAACCCAGAACAGTGTGACTGCGCGTATGACACGGTCACACGCACAGTATACCAGTATACTTTGTCGCTATCGATAACTTACGATCGCGACCACACTGTCAGCTGGCCTGAGTGGTCACACCTGCAGTCATCTGGCATCAACATCCTCCCCCTCTTGCAATGAGTTGCAAACGGTATCATTGTCCAAATGGACCGGACAGAATCCAACCGAAAATGGAATTCTGGGCCATTGGCAAACCGTTGGTGCTCGGCAGGAGGCCGGGTTGGATGATGTGAGGATACACATCAGTGCCGAGCACCAGGGACACCATCGATGGTTGGAACCAGTGTTCGTCGGCGAGCGTAATGCTGCGGAACTGCTCCAAGTTTTCGCCATCGACGGGTCGGAGGGGGGTGCGGCAGGAGGGTGAGTCCACCTGCAGCAGCACCTTTCGACGGAGCTCGGATGTCCGCGAGCGGATGATCGCCGTGCAGACGCCTTCCGTACCAACGCGGGTGACGGATAGCCGGTAGGCCGTTGCCAATGATGCGCTGATACGGCTGGTCGCCGCGCACGGGTCGATCAGCGCTCGCATTTCGAATGTCTTACATCTGGTGTCGATTAGGATGTTGGCCGTTAGAAGGATGCTCACAGCCTTGTCCTGCAGCAAGGATGTGAGCGACGTCGGAAAAGCCCCCTCGGGCGTAGGCGAGGCCGGTCGATGGGAAGACGGCGAGTGGGAACGCGACCGTGCTGGAGTTCGCGAACGTGGTCGTGTTGGAGTTCGCGAACGTGGCCGTGGTGGGGTTCGCGAACGTGGCCGTGGTGGGGTTCTGGATCGTGGCCGTGGTGGGGTTCTGGATCGTGGCCGTGTTGCGGTTCGGGACCGGGTGGAGCCCGGTTGGTCATCGCCTCGTCGCTGATGATTGGGGCGAACGCTACGTACCGCCTTGAAGTGCAGCAGCGTGTGGTGGTCCCCACGACACACCCTGCACCTTCCCGCGCTGCGGCAGAATTGCCCGGAGTGTTGGTGGGCCAAACAGTTAGAGCAGTACTTGTTGATGAGTACTGCTCTCAACCGTTTCTCTGCTGGCAGCCTCAGGAATCGCTGACACTTCCGGAGTGGGTGGATCCCACGGCACACGCGACACCGGAACGAGTTGGTGCCAGCGGGGCGGTCCTGGTGGGTGGATGTATGTGATGGCATACTACATGAAATGAAACAAGAAAAAAAACAAATGATTATTGTAGTAGTCTCTTTGCGTTGTCAATGACACACGGAACAGGACAGCATAGGACAACACAGGACGACGAATAGGAATACGGAATAGGAGGTTATCCGTCTTTCAGTCCTTCTGACGTGGAGGGGTCAGTCTTGCTGTCCATCGGGAGTAGAATGAGTTTGGCAACGGGTCTTCGGATAGTACCCCGCGCCGTGAGCACATCTACCACTCGGACCTTGGCATCGGTGCCTGGACACTTCGTCAGCACCCGTCCTAGGCGCCACTCGTTCGAGGGGAGGTTGTCTTCTTTTATGACGACCATGTCACCGATCCGAAGGTTCCGTGTAGGGGATTGCCATTTCGTCCGTTTGTGCAGCTTCTTCAGGTACTCATCTTTCCAACGGAAACAAAATTGTTGGTGAAGAGCCTACAGTCGCTGCCATCGATTGAGGATGGAGGTGGCCGGTTGGTTAATTGGTGGTTCCAACACCGAAATAAGAGGGCCACCTATGAGGAAATGGCCAGGAGTGAGAGCTAGTAAGTCCGAAGGATCCTCGGACATAGGGGAAATCGGCCTCGAGTTTAGGCAGGCTTCGATCTTAGCGAGAAGAACGTATACTTCCCGGTGGAGGTCGCCTTGTAAAAGAGTGCCTTGAAACTCTTTACGCCGGCTTCCCATAATCCACCCATATGCGGGGCGCCTGGCGGGTTGAAGTGCCAGGATAGGCTCTTGTGGGCGTGTTGTGCGATGACGCACTCCCTCGTCGCTTCCAAGAAGTCGTTGGAGATCACCTTGTCAGCTCCAACGAAGGTTTTCCCGTTGTCCGAGTACATCTGGTATGGACACCCGCGCCGTGCGATGAAACGGGAGAATGCGGCCAGGAATTTCGTCGTGAGATCCGATGTTGCCTCCAAGTGGATCGCCTTCGTGCTGAAGCACACGAAGACGCAGACATACCCTTTGGTGATGAGGCAGGCTCGGCCAGTGTAATTCTTTATTTCGAATGGGCCGGCGAAGTCGACTCCAGTGTGCGGGAAAGGTCTCGAGTAGGACGCCTTTCCTTGGGCAAGTCCCCATCATTTGGGTCTGCAATCTCTTCTTGTAGATCACGCAAACCTTGCAAGAGTTGATGGTGGATTTGACGAGGACCTTCAATTTTGGAATCCAGAATCTGGAACGGATCAGCCGCATGACGACTTGGTTACCCCCATGTAAGGATATACGATGGGTGAAACGAACCAGTAGTCGTGCAAAGGACGAGGAATACGAGAGGATGATTGGATGACTCTCATCATAACGCAACGAGTGGGACGCCCTCAGACGCCCACAGGCCCGTAGAATCCCCTTGCCATCGAGGAAAGGGTTCAAGTTTCGGATTGAACTTGAGGAAGGAACCTGCTGCTTGGACTGCAGACAGTGGTATTCTTGTTGAAAAGTTTGTCGTTGAGCCATAACGATTAGCCGCTCTTGGATCCGTGACAGCTCATCCGCCACGGTAGAGCTTGGAACTGCCAACTTCCGACTTCTCTCGATGAATATAGGCAGACGTGCGCAGTGCCTTGCCAAACTCAGAGAACTTACTCAGGAAGTCAGGAGTAGGAGGTAACTTAGCGACGTTGCACTTAATCCGCTGCTCCAGCAGAGTCTCCGGAATGGGACTTGGAGATGTTGGCCATTGATCCGACGGGAGATGAAGCCACTCTGGTCCATGCCACCACAAAGGATTACGCATCAGTTCTTGTGGCAGGACACCTCGGCTTGCAAGATCTGCCGGATTGTGCTCGGATCGCACATGCGACCAGTTCTTGGCGTCGCTGGCTTGGACGATCTTGGCCACACGATTGGCCACAAAGGTTGTCCATCTGCAGGGTGGCTTGTTCAACCAGGCGAGAACAATTGTTGAATCAGTCCAAGAGAAAGTCTGGAAACTTTCTGCTGGCAGATTCAGGAGGAGGGCTGCAGATAACTCAGCCAACAGGACTGCGCCACAAAGTTCCAAACGTGGCACTGAGAGAGACTTGACAGGAGCCACCCTTGTCTTCGCAGTGAGGAGATGTGTGGAAACCTTGTTCGCCGTCTCCACACGGACATAGATCGCCGCTCCATACGCCCTTTCTGAAGCATCACAGAATCCGTGGTACTGGAGCTTCATTCGTGTCTGGAATTGGACCCATCTTGGAATCCGGATCTCTCCCAGAGCAGGATAGCTCTGGAGGTACTCCTTCCATTGGTGTAAAAGATCCGCGGGTAAATGTTCGTCCCATTCGAGCGTTTTCAGCCAGATCTCCTGCATGAAGATCTTGGCTCGGATAACGAAAGGGGCCAGCCACCCGGCTGGGTGCAATTTCGCAATTTGCGAAAGCACTTCCCTCTTTGTGTAGGAGTCCTGATGGGCAACTTCTGGTGGCATGAAGAAGAACTCGTCATCATGAGCTTGCCACCTGATGCCCAGAGTTTTCGCCGTACTGGAGTCCTCGAGTTCGAGGAAGTCTTCTCGAAGTAGATGGTCCTTTGAAATGTCCTTCAGCACGCTCTTATGGTTCGACGTCCACTTCCTCAGCGGGAAGCCGGCACTGTCCAGGGCTGCACACACTTCCGCAATGGTCCGGATGGCCTCTTCTTTCGTGTGTGTCCCCGCCAGGACGTCGTCCACGTACATGTTGTTGGAAATGACTCGGCTTGCGAGAGGATACTCCAAGCGTATGTCATCAGCAAGTTGCTGGAGGACTCGTAGAGCCAGGAAAGGCGCACACCGAATGTCACTTTGTTCAACTCGAAGTCGCGGATCTCACCGTCCGACGTACGGAACAGAATTCGTTGGAACGGTGTGTGCTTCGAGTCCATGAGGATTTGGCGATACATCTTCGTTATGTCTGCATTGAACACATATCGATAGTATCGCCATCTGAGGATCTGCAACGTGAGATCCGATTGGAGAATGGGCCCTGAATGAAGGATATCATTCAGACTCTTGCCACTTGAGCATGGACAAGATGCGTTGAAAACGACCCGCACCTTCGTTGTGGTGCTATCTGGTTTGAACACGGCGTGGTGAGGCAGGTAGAAATTAGGAGTCGTGACAATCGCCTGAGGCGATATGGGTGTCATATGACCCAAGTCCACGTACTCCTGGAGAACGGCATTGTACTGTTCCTTTAGAGAATCGTTTCTTGACAAACGATTCTCGTTCTTGAGGAATTGCGCCAGCGCTATAGATCTGGAATGACCCAGTTCAATGCCATCGGGCTTCCGGAACGGAAGAGTCACCCGATATCTGCCACATTTGCTACGAGAAGTAGTCTTAACGAAGTTGTCTTCGCAAACGAAGTCTGACTCCTTTATCAGCTTCGCTGGAATATCCTCCACCTCCCAAAATTTGGAAAGTAGGCTGTCGAGCTGTTCGTCTGCTTGGAGGGCGACTCTTGTCGAAAACGCAGAAACAGTTGTCGACACATTTTGGGAGACGGGGCCTGTGAGAATCCAGCCAAACACGGTTTCTTGCCCAAGGAGTGAGCCACAAATGTTTGGCCGGGAGCCGCTCAAGATGACCGATGGAAGGATATCCGCGCCAATTAGAATATCGATCTGAGCGCTCTTGTAAAAGTGTGGATCTGCCAGTTCTATCGCTGGTAGATCCCTTAGGAAAGTTCGCGGCATATCGAAGGAGGGCAGTTTGCCTGCCAACTGTGGAATTTCGAATGCCGAAGTCTCGATATGGAGCCTCGGCTTCGTCGGAGAACCAATGCTGAAGTGACATAACTTCTGCGATTGGGCCGCAACTGCATGATTTAGCCCGGATACCTGGGCTCGCACGGACTGGAAAGGCAACTTAATGCGTTGGAACAGACGCTCAGAAATGAAGGTCGCTTCGGACCCGGAGTCAATAAGCGCACGTGCGGTGTATGTAGTGCCCAAGTGGCATACGTTGATGACCGCCGTGCCGAGAAGGACATTCTGAGCATTAATGGCAAAGAAATTTTGCACATTTGTTGCCGTTGGATTTGAAGTGGACTGTATGTTGGAAGATAAAGAGGCACCATTGTGGGCACTGTCGCCCCGATGGAGATGAGTGTTGTGCCGCCCTTTGCATGTAAAGCAATTGTGCGCACTCGTACACTCTCGGAGTTGGTGACCTCTTGCGAAACAGTTTAAACAGAGACTTTTCTGTTTGATGTATGTCATCCGCTCATTGCCGACATTTGCAAAAAACGCGGACACACCCGGACAGGGTGATTCTCCTTTGAGCACAAATCACACGATTAGCTTTTCGGAGTGACTCGGGCCTCAAAGGAGTTGACTCGCTTGGAATTCTGCGGACGGGATGGTCCTGCAGTCGCGTTCTGTGGGTTGGCAGTCTGTTTTACGTCCTCAATCGCTTCGAGCGTACGATAGCGCTCATTGAGGAACGTGCTCATATCCTGCCATGCGGAAATTTGGCTACGATTTCATTGGCCTCATCTGCGGTCTTCGAATTCAAATGGAAAAGTTTCTCAACCGGAGTCAACCTTGGATTGTTGACATAGATGGCCATGAAAAGGTCACGGAAGGTCGGCCACCGCAAGTAATCCCCACGGAAAACTTCGGTGTCGACTGGAGGGAGCCGGCAGCCACTGGAGTATACAGGAGGAACGGATGCTTCACTCCTGCTGGACCCGGAAACTTGGGTAATTTGCCCCTTAACACGGGCGAGACACCGCTCATACACTGCATAGCAGTGATCGTATTTCGCCTCCATGGCCTGTGTGCCTTCACTGTCGCCGTCTCGATGCAGTGCATCAGCGCATGTGGAATAGGCGGCTTCGACATTGTCCCAGAGGGCTTGCAGCCGGTCACGACGGATCTCGTACGTGTGTACATTGTCGTCTTCGGCTGCAGGCCCTCTGACCCGACTCTCAAAGTGCACCAGTCTGTCGGAGACACTGACGAAGTTGCTGGGAGCCATCGCACGGGTTTCGCTAAGTTTAGCTTGGACGGAACGGGTAGTTGCCTGACTACGTGGAGCAGTCGAAGATGTACGCAACGGCGGAGTCTTTGCGGAAGCAGACGGCGACGGACGATCGACTTTTACTCGGAGTTGAGCGGCAGGGGTGGCGGATTTGGACCCCGAAGGAGCGGGCGAAGCGGACGACAGGCGACGAGCTGTGGTCGGAAGCTTTAACGAGTGTTTTGAGTCCTCTTCGCTCTTTTGGCTCTTGGACATACTATGCTTCGGCAGTCACTTTAGAGTCTTTTCTCAACAGAGACTCACGGTAAAGCGGATATATATATACTTTAAAAGTAGAATCATGTAGATTTCTATTAAGTCTACTCCCAAGAAAATATCTCCATTTATTTATTTTTAATATTATTAAGTTCCGGTCGCGAACGTAAGATTTTTCCATGTTGTTTTATTTATTAAATTTTTATTTTTACCACAACTTTTTTTTATTCTTCATATTTCATAAAAAAAAAAACGGATTTAACTCAATTTAATGTGTCTAATAACATTTAAAAGCAAAAAAAAATAAATTTTTATTAAATATGAAAAATGTACTGAAATTTATTAATAGCAAGAAAAATATGTAATAAATAATAAGTAATAACTAACAAGTAATGAGTAACTGCAAACGACATAGTTTTCAAAAACAAAAACAAAAAAAATTTTTTTTTTTTAAATCCACGCGACGCTAGTAAAAATCGACATATGCTTATAGGTAAGGTCGCGAACGTACGCTACTTTGACAATCAATAAAAAAAAATTGGTTTGAGTAACCCCAACGATTTTTTATATTTAAAATATATATACCAAAATAACTTAACACGCAGTTTCATTCACCTGCTTGCACTTAATGCGAAGCAATTACAATAAAATGATGTTTTCGGTCGCGAACGTACGATTTGAACATAGATAAGAAGCAAAATATTTTTATTTTTAAACAGTTAATTAAACATTTTTTCGCTCACTTTGCATTTTTTATCTTATTATTGGATTGCTATTAAGAGATTTGGTAGAAAAAGAGCAAACATATCATATGTTTTCTTTGTGAAATAATAAAACATAAAAATGCATACAAAAGGAGCTAAAAGTGAAAAAATTAATTTTTTTTTATGCTACGGATCCATTGTATTATGAAAATTTGGATATTTCTTTATGACATTATACAAAAAAATACGATGAATGTGAAGATTTTTTTTTCGGTCGTGGTTTACCTTTTTTTGGGAATTGCCCATATATATATATATATGGAATGTAGTGGATCTACGCGCGTTTGCTATTAGGAGAGCAACTCTCTTGTTATTTTAAATATAACATGAAGAGAGATTGCATACACAGGAGTGTGTTAAAAAAAAACAGACAAACGCGATACGACAGCAAAAGAAATAGCAGAGTACACACAACCGCGGCCAAATCGGAAAATATTAGCGAACTCTTTTAAACTGTATAGATACTTACACATACATATACATATACATATAAGGATATATATATATATATATATATATATATATATATATATTGTGCCAAGTATACACAAAGTAGAAAAGATGGCTGAGAAAATGCCGGTAGAACGCTTATGTACTTATATACATATATGCTGTGTCACATATATATAAGGTACAAGGGAAAAAAAAATATGGCGCGAACACGACACTTGCACCAAATGTATGGGGAAAAAAGTGTATTACTTATCTTGACAACCAATTGCTTGCTGGGGTCGAGCGAAGGACCAAAATGTGTAGGGGGGATGTTTGCCGATAAAATAAAAACACTTCCAACTTTGATTTGTAGTAAGTTTGTATACTTTACACAGGTTTTATTAGACACTTGAAAATAACTTGTCATGTGCGCCAGAAGAATATTCGAACATATGATAAAAGCAGAAAAGCACTAAAAAGGGCAGGGTGACCATCTCCAGAGGAAACCAAGAACAGTGTGACTGCGCGTATGACACGGTCACACGCACAGTATACCAGCTTTGTCGCTATAGATAACTTACGATCGCGACCACACTGTCAGCTGGCCTGAGTGGTCACACTTGCAGTCATCTGGCATGAACATCTGGCATTAAATTTGTTGAAGTTGGGTAAAATATGTTTTTTAAAAATTAATTTATTCAATTTAATTACTGAAATGCTAAAATTTTATAAACAAAAATTGTTGAAATGACCTGAATGAAAACTATTAAAAATGTGGCATCTTCTTTTTTTGTGGGAAACAGCTGATTGCCGTTTCACTGATTTTTTTAAAGAAAGTTTCACAAGTCAGATGTTTCAGCACTAAGAAATAAAACGTTCCGATAGCAAACCGATGATAAACAAGTAAGAAAGCTACAGTCGAGTGTACTCGACTGTGAGATACCCGCTACCCAATTTGAATAAAATCAATATGTTTTGCGGTATTAATCTCAAAATATACCGAATATACTGCAAAAATATTAAAAATATGCCAAATGGTATATTTGGTATATCGATATAGTACCGCGTTCAAAATATACCATAGACAGCACAATATACCAGATTGTCAGCCAAAACAACTAAGACCCCTAGTAAGTAGGCGTTTTTGCCCATACAAAAGTATTTCTTTAATAAATCCGACGATTTTTTTCTGATCGCAACCAATCAAGAGTTCATAACCACTATAGTTATTATTGTATATACCAAAATTTGCAACTCTAGCTTTAAAATTACGCTTGTTAATCGATTTTTGATTTGTGGGGGCGGAAGTGGGCGTGGCAAAAATTTGAAACAAACTTGATCTGCGTGCAAACATAACAAATCCTGTCGAAACAAACAAGTAAGAAAATTACAGTCGAGTGTGCTCGACTGTGAGATACCCGCTACCCATTTTTAATAAAGGCAAAATAATGCGGTATCATTTTCAAAATATACCGAAATACTAAAAATATACCAAATGGAATGTTTGGTATATCGATATAGTACGCCATTCAAAATATACCATAGACGGCAGAATGTGCCAGATTGTCGGCCAAAGCAACTAAGACCCCTAGTAAGTAGGCGTTTTTGTCCATACAAAAGTATTTCTTTAACAACTTCCACAATTTTTATCTGATCGCAACCAAATTCAGGAATCATAACTACTAGAGTAATTATTGTATATACCAAAATTCGCAACTCTAGCTTTTAAATTAGGCTTGTTATTCGATTTTTTTGATTTTCGGGGGCGGAAGTGGGCGTGGCAAAAATTTGAAACAAACTTGCGTGCAAACATAACAAATGCTGTCGAAAAAAATTATAGCTCTATCTCTTATAGTCTCTGATATCTAAATGTTCATACGGACAGACGGACATGGCTAGATCGTCTCGGCTGTTGACGCTGATCAAAAATATACATATGTATATACTTTATAGGGTCGGAGATGCCTCCTTCTACCTGTTACATACATTTCCTGCCGGCACAAAGTTATAATACCCTTCTACTCTATGGGTAGCGGCTATAAAAACTGGAGTACCTAAAAATGAAAATCTCGGTTTTGGTCACAAAACGAACACGAGAAGTGAATACCGGAGCATGCGTGATAAACTTTTACCTTACAACTATTTCTCTCAAAAAAGGAAGCCCTTTTAACTTATTTAATTTTACACAACTTTAAATTAATGCAAAAAATATCCGATCTGATGTACAAGCAATTTTCATTTAGACAAGACAACCTTGTTCATGTTGAAAATGGAAGGAAACTAATGAAAATAAAAATAGCAGCATAGGTTTTTCGTTTTCAAAAACTCTCTAACATTGCTAGTTCAATGAAAATCAAAATGCATCTTTTTTTTTTTTGTTAATATCCATATTTTGCAAAGACATTGCGTTTGTATGTGAAAGTGATATTCATTTTCCCCTTGCCAAAACAATAATAAAATACGAAGTATCATAATACCGATGAGTTTCTGATAGCGACTGATAGCTTCATTCCATTATAGACTATAATCTGGTCTAAAAAAAAGTTTGTGATTTTTTCTGTGTGTTCTGTGTTTTATATTCAAATATTAAATCAAACAATAAAACTTGAATATGGAATTTAATCATCAAGGCTTGTAATGTTAATTATTAGAACTAAATTTGTAGTGCATGTAATACATATATGTTATTGTCTAATCGTACAATGTATTGTTAATATGTTTTTAGATCCCTGCTAACAAATGTATCTTTGTTTCTGTGGAGTATAATTTGTGTTATTAACTAAATTGTTAACAATAAAAAATTAGTTAACATTTTTGCACGATTTACGGCAATGTTGTCATTCAACGTTGCCTTTTTTTGGAGCAACAACAACCGCCAACACGCTGCTGTGATGCAGTTTGTTTTATAAAATGAATTAGGTGATGTTGAGCAAATCTTAATAAAATACAAGCTTAAGCAGTTTTTCAGACTGATTAACATAAATTGCCAAAATTCATCAGAAAAGCATTCGCACTGACTTGCATCCAGTGTTGCCAGAGTCGCATTTTTACCGTCAAAACTGGCTTTTTTCAAATGCCATTTGGTTGAAAAAATTGCAAACAGCGGGCAGCGGGAATTCTTGTTTTTTTTTTACTTAAATGCTTTTTTTTAGATATTTTTTTATTTGCCCAAAATTATGGAACAATATTTGATGTAGATGTTCTGTCGATGCCAACAACATTTTTAGTGACAAATCGATTGTATAGTGTTGTAAAGCAATCTCAAGGAACACGCAAATTCTTATCGTAGCGTCACTAAAGGCAAAAGTGAATTGATCTCAAGTTCAGTCTGTTTTGATTGTTTAAAAAAAAATGTCAAAAGACTTTAAACAAAAATATCGGGACGACACGGACGACAGTTAGTACAAATGTAGAATCACCGCAAATCTCTCTGATTTGCGCGCCCATGCTTTGACCAAAAAGCATAAAAGTGCTAGGGGCGGCTTTATGCAAACAAGACGATGGAGCAAGAAGCAGTGCTATGTCTTTTTGTGGCCAATCATCCATTGTTGGCTCATTTGGATCATTTACGAAACCTAGTCGTTAAATACTTTAGACGACAGTGCTATTCGTTTTTCTACTCGTTGTTTTCTACTTAAAATGGAAATACATTTTATTCTAAATCATGCATTTGCAGTTATGGCTTGCGCAGACTTGACAAATGCTGCTATAGATATAACCTTCCTAATAAATTCCTAAAAATTATAGGAACTGGATAAACATATGACAATAAAAATGAGGAGAATGAGGATAGTTTTAATTAAATTCTCCAAATATTGTGAATATTAGAGCAGCTGCTGTACAAATTCTGTGCATATTTTTCAATATAACAGATTCCGTGCGGTCATCCTGTGCCTATCAGAAAAATATAGAGAATCCAATGAATTGAAAAATTTTTTCAGCTTTTTCCCCGCCAAAAACAGTTTTTTACTCAAAAAACGTTGGCAACACTGCTTGCATCCTCGTTAAAAATTGAGTTTCTTAAGATGATGTTACACGCGAAAAGCCTGGTCGTAAACGCTTGATGTTAGTATTTGAACTAGTCAATGGAACACAAAATGCGGTGCCACTGTTGTTGCATGCCGTTTTCAAAAATGTTTATATCATTTTAATTGCTACTTCATGCGAGTATAAAGTATGTTCAGAAAAATTTTAAGATTTATGTACGTAAACGTTTAGCTTATATGTTGAAACCAACTATCCAAAAAGTATTGGTACATGGGCACCAAATACCTCCGCAAAAAATTACAAACGCGGTCGGCTTTTTCATACAAGGAAAAGCAGCCGCTTCAATATATATTACTGCTGTCTACTGTAAATCTTAAGGAATGACAAAGATTAAACTATAAAAAAAAGCCACCAACAGAAGTTATAGCTCTGTTGGAATCTCCTCCTGATATAGAACTTTCAAGAACAGGGCATTTGTAGACAATAATGATAATTAGGTAGAAGAGGTCGAAGATAATGAGTTCGAATTTTTCTGGATTCCCTGGAGTTGGAGGAAGAGTTTTGGGAAGAATAAATTATTAACAACTTCAAGGTATGGAGTCACAAAACTTACTATTGGGCTCTAACTAATTTATTATTTAATTTTGCAGGGGCCCAAATCAATTTTAAAATGCGAATTTGCTAGAAATACATAAGTTAAATACATTTAGTGTACATTTATTAAATATGTTACATATAAATATTTTAAAACATAATTGTAAAAAAATCGAAAATATCCATATGGTAAAGTGGGCGGGAAGAAAGCCGTGGTCCAACTGAAAAAAAAAAAACAAATATATCACCAGCCCTTGCTATCGCTACTTCGTCTTTGTGTGCATGTTGGCGAACTAGTGTTTTGTCAGCTCGAGTCACAATTCTATAATCAATCCTATCTAAAAAAAAAAGAAACAACTCTTTGTGGTAATGAAATTATTCCTGTGGCTAGTGAAATTTTTACCTTCTCATATTCTTAATGATTGCACAACGTATTGTTCATAAAATAAATTTGCAGAAATTGATAATCGGCAATTACAACAATTACAATGATATTGAATCTATACATAAAATATAGAATAATAGCACCTTCGATCAAAAATACTTGGCATTATGATATTTGTAGCGGCAAAAGATGTATTAAGCACGGCATCCCTGATATTTTTGATCAGTGGCAATAGCTCGATCTCAGAGACTATAAGAAATACAGCTATAATTTTGTTCGTTCTTATTTTTACACGCAGATCAACTTCAAGATTAGCGCCAAAAAATTTTGTGGGCAAAACGATTTATTCAGATCAAAATATAACAAAACCCATCCAATAAATATTTCATTCATTGGAACGCCATCGTCAAAATCAACATTGTTATCGATAATGTTAGTTCCCATGCGGAAAGCTTGCGAATTATACGGAATCATCCATGCTTTGCTCATAGGCTGAATCTGGCGGTCCAAGATGGACTAATGTTTGAGAAAGATGAAAAAATGAAAGCTTTGTGCAAAGCAATTTAAAGAAAATTTGTGTACCTGTGCAAAAACCTCAATAAGGTGAAAAAGTTGATATTTAATGGTTGAGCGTATAATCACTGCAAATGATTCCAATGCAAATGTATTAATATCAACGACAAATGCACCTACATATCTGGTGCATCTTTTTCAAACAAGCTAAAAAATATCTGTTGGTATATTTGTAACAATTTATTAAATAATATCGATTGCAAATGAAGTCGACCGCAAAGTTGAAGCTCACACGGCAATAAAAACCAACGAAAGAAAATAATATATATAGCGCAATATTATAATCGATTTTAAAGTGTTTTTTGTTTATGAGAAACAGACAGTCACCAATATCACTAAAAAGACCATTTTTACATAATTTCTTTAACAAAGATAAACATCCAGAAAACAAAAGTCTAAATTAAAACTGCAGAAAACTATAAAGCTGTGTACAATTATTATAACGATATTAGCCACTTTGAAACGTATTAACTAAAAAATATCAAATGCAAGAAAGCAGACAGAGGCTTTAAAGGTAAGATCGTTATCAACATATTAAATCGGGAAAGATCTCAACAGCTTAACATAGAGTAATTACCCCCAGCAAGTTCTACATTTCAGCATTGAAGACCCCAATGATAACTAAGCTCAAAATATTTTACAACTCATCTATAAACAGTTGTTGACCAATTTGCTTAAACCGAATGTTTTTAGGCAATATGACATTGCAAAAATCATATACTTCCCAGAGACGTGGAAAAAGTCAATCATCATAATGGTACCAAAACTTAATACGAATCGCATAATTGACTCATCATATTGATTATTGTACTATCGTGTCTGTCAAAGTTTTTCATAAATATCTCGTCATCCACATCATTTTATATTTGAGGATTAATAACTGCTCGACTGTTAACAGTCTGTTAGTTACCCGCTACCCATTTTGAAAAAATGCAAAACATAGCCATTATTCTTAGAATATATTAAGCGAATACAAAAAGACTTAAAATATACCAATAGGTATATTTGGTATATCGACATAGTACTACATACAAAAAATATCATAGCGTGCAAAATATTTTAGAGAAGCCGTCTTCTGCCGGTAACAAATATTTCCTGCCGGCACAAAAACTCTCCAAAATTCGTTCATTCAATGAATAAACATTAACACACAGCCTAAACAGCTAATGTAACAAAATTACAAGAAGCTGCTTTTCAAAATTTGCAACTAATTATCGTTTCAAAATATGACGCTGCTTATTAGTTGAGGTTAAGTTGCTGCATATCGACAGTGTCCAGCTTAACCTGTTATCGGGAAATCTAATCGTATTGTCTCACTTAGAATTTTGTTAGATTTATATTTTGGTATGCAATTTGTCGCACATGAACTCTTGATCCTCTCTTGAGGTGTCGCGTGAATGAGTTTCTTTACAATATTTTATGAGTTATTTTTTATCGCTCGCCACAACGCAGTCTGATGAATTTTGGGATATTATCTTTTATTAGTGATTGTGGGGGTGGCGTCGAAAAATAATAAACTTTTTGAAGAAAGAACTTAACTTTTTAAAATTTTACTTTATTTGTTTATACTTGCCGCAAAAGCACTTGTCTTGAACTTAGAAAAACATGTGGGAATGAAAAAGCAATATAAGAGGGCCAGGTGAGGTATGATGCAATTATAGATAATTGTATGATTGTATCATGGTGAATAGCACGAGGAGAAGCTCGATCAGTCACAAGGTCACACGCACAATATACAAAATTTTCTCGCTATCGATAACCAATCGATATGTTGATTGGGACCACACAGTCAGTTGGTTAGTGCGGTCACTTCTGCCATTATAAATTAGATTTAATGTTCTATGAATAATCCCCAAATTCGAGATCATTTTAACTGAGCTGCTGCTGTTATAATTTGGTGTTCATATTGAGCAAATATTGTTGACCCAATTAATTGATGATCAGCGTTACCAGCTGACACAAAATTTAAGAAAAACATCTACTTTAGTGGGTGATTACTCTTTTTGACTGACATAAACATTTTTTAATAGTTTTTAAGTATTTCAGGGGTAGGTAACACGCGCAATTATAATATACAGTCATGCAAACAGTTCCTATGTGGTGGACTATTGAAAGCGGTGTCTTATATATTAGTATACTTAATCTGGTTTATTAAATTTTATTAACTAAACGGAAATCTTTAGAATGTTTTCTGAAATGCAGTACCTTTTACCTGTTATCATTACATGTTATTAAAACGCATTCTCTTTTTTAAATATTCTTAGGCCATAGAAAATCGACACGCGATGGCTAAAGCTTTGTACTCAAAAACATTTACTTGGCTGGTTTATAAAATTAATAGCTGCACCAACCCAGGACAATATGGCAATACGTTTCTTGGAGTTCTTGATATATTTGGCTTCGAAAATTTTACAAAGAACTCGTTTGAACAACTTTGTATAAATTATACTAATGAAAAATTACACAAGTTTTTCAATCATTACGTTTTTGCATTGGAGCAATCTATCGTAAGTACATAAACTTCCTACTTGTTATCTTTTAAACTTTCAATTTTAAAATTAAGTGAAGACGAGTTAACAACACGTCCTCGGGTTTGCAATAGAATATAAGACTTGGTATCACTGTCCTTTTTTGGCATTATTAAAGAAATTCGCTTATATTTCACATATCTTCAAATGAAAGTATTTTTTTTTATAGTATCTTGTACTTTGCTGTGTAAAACCGAACATGTGACTAACTATTTTATCATTACACACTTCCAAGGCTTTTTACACAACTTTGTGACGCTATGTACCAATGTGCCACAAACTACTCTTAGTTCCACCGTTCACAATAAAATGACACAATTGCTACTTGAACCTAGCGTTGTTTTCACCGCCGTCAAGATCACCAACTAGTAGCTCTGACATGACTTCATTCTTTGATAGTCTTCGCAAGCGCTCATGCGGGTATTTGCATGTTCGTTTCTTATTTACCTTAACAAATAATAGCCACCATTAGCTACTCAAGCACGACAAATGGTTACTTGAACTTAGGATCCAATTTCGTATGATGCCGTTCTTCAGCATTCGACACGATTACCAATCTTATGTTTCACGACTTGAACCTTTTGCTCATGAACACTTTCCTTATTATATTGACCACTCTTAAAAACATTCCCAGTGACCTTGCTTCTGTACCTATCAATAGCACTAGTGCTCTGATATTTACACGATATTTTATACTGAATCAAATGACTGCATATACGCCCACTACTTATGTACTCGTGGGATCAATTTCATGCGATTCGCTTTTAGGGAGTTACAATTTTATGCGAGTTTATGCGTTTTTTAAAAGTGTTCCAAATAGAACAAGTAAGAAAGTTACAGTCGAGTGTGCTCGACTGCGAGATATCCGATTTCCATTTTGAACAAAAGCAATATATTTCGATAATATTCTAAAAAAAAATACCAAAATAATGTATCACACGTCAAATTATATATTTGGTTATTGATGTGCAAAATATACCAGATTGTCAGCCAATGCATAAAATACCCCGAGAAAATAGGTCTTTTTGCCCATATAAAAGTATTGCTTTAATAACTTCGACAATTTTTATCTGATCGCAACCAAAAAGACTATTGTATATACTAAAATTCACGACTGTAGATTTAAAATTACGCTTGGTATTCGATTTTTGTCGATTTGCGGGGCGGAAGTGGGCGTGTTAAAAATGCGTGCAAACATAACAAATGCTGTTAAAAAAAAATTGTAGTCTCTGAGATCTACGGACAGACGGACATGGCTATCACCTAACTGGGCTAACTTTGCAAATTTTTTCAGTACTCTTTCTTATTCCTTTATTAATGTTTTTTTTTTTTTTTTTTTTTTTTAAGGGCTGTAGCGAATTCTGAAACGTAAGAGCATATTAAACTTTATAGTATTATCTCTACAAGTGTCCGTAATATTCAAGTCTTTCCGATTTTTATGGGCAGTAGGGTTGTTGCCATGCACACTTTTCTATTATTATTATTATTGGGTTTGGTTTACTCGTAAAATGTATTAAATAAAATAAAATGTGCCATTGTGCACCGGTGAGATAATCTTCAATGTTTCTAATTCGTATGAGTAATATTTTGATTCTAAAGTCGTTGTGCATTTGCGAAAATATCCTACTACTCCATCGGCGCCGCATCTGAATGCAATTCAAATTCAATAATACTATTTATTATTCGACAAATTTGCTCGTGCTCCCTTTCAAACAATCTTGTTTAGTTTTAATTTAAAACTTTTAAAGTGATTTGATTTAATGATTTCATTTGATCGGAAAAACCTGGAACAAACTGTCTACAATATGGTGCAATCCCTATAATTTGTCTTAATTGTGTTACTGTATTAGGCTTTGATAAAACAGACAAGGCTTGTATTCTTCGAAGATTTGGTTTTATTTCTCCTTCTTCTATATAAAACCCTAGTCCCTGTGCGCACACTTTTTGATTATATATGAAACAATCAATTGTCAAATGCTTCCTTCTTTGTATTCACAACAATTAACACATCACGAATGTAGACTACTGCATAAGAATTTACTAAGTCGCCCAAAGCACAAACAATTGCACGCTGAAAGATCGTTTTTATACCCGTTACCCATAGGGTAGAAGGGTATTATAACTTTGTGCCGACAAGAAACGTATGTAACAGGTAGAAGAAGGCATCTATGACCCTATAAAGTATATATATTCTTGATCAGCGTCAACAGCCGAGGCGATCTAGCCATGTCCGTCTGTGTGTCTGTCCGTCTGTCCGTATGAACACCTAGATCTCAGAGACTATAAGAGATAGAGCTATAATTTTTTCGACAGCATTTGTTATGTTTGCACGCAGATCAAGTTTGTTTCAAATTTTTGCCACGCCCACTTCCGCCCCCGCAAATGAAAAAATCGAATAACAAGCGTAATTTTAAAGCTAGAGGTCCAAATTTTGGTATATACAGTAATAACTGTAGTAGTTATGATTCCGGAATTTGGTTGCGATCAGATAATAATTGTCGATGTTATTATAGAAATACTTTTGTATGGGCAAAAACGCCTACTTACTAGTGGTCTTAGTTGCTTTGGCTGACAATCTGGTATATTGTGCCGTCTATTGTATATTTTGAATGCAATACTATATAGATATACCACATATACCATTTGGTATATTTTTAGTATTTTTGTAGCATATTTGGTATATTTTGTATCTCACAGTCGAGTACACTCGACTGTAACTTTCTTACTTGTTTTAATCCAAATGGAAATAACTCAGAATACTTTTTCAATACATATATTTTTCAATTCATGTTTATCTGCATTGCTCAGGTGATTATCATTATCAATAAAATGTTCCACCTTACTTGCGCTGGTGCTTAGTAGATAATATTTGCAAAGTATTTTTCACTGAGCTTGACTTCAATCCTCTTAGCAATACAAAATTATCATATCTCTCACCAGCAATCTTATTGCTTAAATTATTTTTTATAAGAGAGCACTCTGCATCCGAATTGAAGAAAAATGGAAAGAGCTCACCGAACTGATTCAGGACGACTTTGGGTTTTAATACTACATACATGCCGCAAAGCAGTATGCTTGGGCTTCTGTTATACTCTCTTTACACAGCAGATATACCTACTCCCAATGAATGGAATGGAATCTCCCTCAAAGGCATTAATTATAACATATATGCAGACGACGTGGCTGTTCTGTACAACTCTAAGAACCATGTAGAAGCCACTAAGTATAGGGATACCTTTTCACTCTGGCTGATTGGTCCAGGAGATGGAATTTGAAACGCTGATACCAACTACGCCCCTATCCAGCTGGAAGGAGTTACTTTAGAACAGCCGAAGGTTGCCAAATACAGCGATAGACTGATGGATATCAGAGCCGACTCGCAAGGCGTCTATTACCTGCCTGTCGATTTGCGAAGTAGTTACATCACCATATTCCTTGTACGGGTTTGGCTTTGGCTTTTATTCAAATTTTCTTCCATGTGATGATAAGGTTTATTTTCTGTTGTACTGTTTCTTCACTTTTGATTTTGGTTGGTCTTGCTCTTGTGGCCCCACTTCTGATGTAGGAGCCTAGTTGTTGAATATTTTCCTTAACTAATGGCGCAGCAAGTTGCGATGTCAATCCTTTTATGCAGTCCCAGAAACTTCCAGACTCTCAATTTATATATTTTTAGTTATATATTTTTATATACTCATCACTGATAGATTATAAAGTTGTAATACCTATGGGTACAAAAATGTTTTTGCTATGCAATAGGTACAAAAATTCTTTTGTATGGTAAGATCGCCTTCTTTAATCGGTTTTCGTTGTTTTACCTGACAATCTGGTATATATTGTATTCTCTGGTATATTTTCAATGTAGTAGAATATCAATATACCAAATATTACCTTTTAAGTACACAGTTTTATTGAAAAAGGATAGTGGGTAACTCAGACTCGACTGTAGATTAGTCGAGTCTGCTATACTGTACCTGTTTTTTTAAACAGTAAAATACAACCAAACCCTAAATATTTTAAAGTAAACATTATCATATAAATATGTGTAATTGAAGAACATCCTATAAGTATTTTCTATATTACAAATGTATAGGCAAAATAACTAAACTCACCAAACTATTCTTATTTCATTATATAGTATAATCAAGAAGAAATAAATTATACTCACGTGGAATTCACTGACAACTCTTTGTGCTTAGAATTAATTGAAAAACCTCCTAGATGTGTATTTAAACTTCTGACTGAACAATGCCATATGCCCAAAGGATCTGATGCAGCTTATTTAACTAATTTACATACTGAATTTGAATACAACCCAATGTACATCAAAGGTACGGATCGACGACATTGGGAAACTGAATTCGGTATAAAGCATTACGCAGGAAAAGTAATTTATATTGTTGACGGTTTTGTGGATAAAAACCGGGATGTACACCAGGACGTCTTATTTGACTTTATGAGTCGTAGTAAACATTCATTTCTTTGCGAACTTTCTAAACACCAGGACTCTGCTTGTTCTATATGGATGCATAATGGTACAACTAGTCAAAGGGGGACGGGTAAAACGAAATCGACGGTTAGTGATAATTTCCGTCAACAACTACAATGCTTAATTGATGTACTCCACAATACAAAGCTTTGGTATGTGAGATGTATTAAGCCAAATACTCTTAAGAAACCCAACGATTACAATGACTCTTTGGTACTTGATCAACTTCAATATCTAGGAATATTAGATATAATTCGAATTAGAAAAGAAGGTTTTCCTATTCACTTGAATTTCGAAGATTTTATATTAAAATATAAATGTCTTATAAAAAAAAGGTCATGTTCGTTTACCCGCTCTGATATTACGTTAGTATTAAAAGAGTTAAAAGTCGTAGAAACGGAATGGCAAATTGGAAAATCAAAATTATTTTTACGAAACGCGGCATACGAACCGCTGGAGGAAGCCAGGAAACATAAGATTTGTGCTAGCTCTATTATAATTCAAAAAAACTGGAGATGCTATTCATGCTCTAAAAACTATATACGAATGAGAAGAGCCATTCTTATTATACAGCATGCATGTAGAGGATGGAAATTACGGATTGATTTTTTAAGAAAACGTCGAAGCGTAATAGTTATACAAAGTCGATTACGAGGAGTTTTTGCAAGAGAGGTAAGTAAAGCATAATATATTCGAATTAATGCCAGAATAATGGTCAGAAAGACATACTCGACATCTCTATATTCACAGAAAATGTATGTAACTTGTAAAAAAAAGTGTCTTCTGCCCAGCAAAAGGATATTATAACTCTGTCTGTCTGTCTGTTTATGGAGCTCAGTACAAGTTACGGTATTTGAATTAAAATATGATTAGGAAATAGTTTTAGTGGTTGTAAACGGTTGCAGTAGCTGTAAATACCAGATGTGCCCTGCAGTGGTCCAATGTAATCCTTGGAGATAGTTGATTGATATCCGGTATCGTTCATTTGCATTATTTATGCTCAGCTATACAATGATTTTTGTCACTTTATATTACAAATTTTGTAGTTTTTATTTAAGGGTATCAGTTTTTTTTTCTCTTGAGGCATTTTACTTCATATGTGATATACTGCATACAATGTTTAATTAACTCTAACGATAGCACTCTGGATTACAATGTCATCAGCATTAAATAGGAGGTTATCAATATATGTTGATCCGATCATGATCTCTTCTAGTCAATACAGCCCGAACAACAGCATATAATATGTAATCTTATTTTTTACCAATGTATATCTTGATAAAAGTGTCTTCGATAAAAAAAATAAAAGAAAACAACTAGCAGCAATATTCTAAAATTATATTTTCTAGGTCGCCACTGCTTTGCGTGAAATGCGGCGAGTTGATGAAGAAATGAAAAAGCGCGAAAAAGTCATAAATGACAATCCAACTTCTCATTGTACTGATATTGAAGATTGCGAAAGGTAAGTAGTTATTTTTATATATTGCTTTTAGTGCACAGTGAATTGCGGCAAGAAGCTTCTTCATCACGTTGCTCGCTCACATTTACGATAGTTAAGTTTATTTTTATACACGCTACCCTTAGGGGAGAAGGGTATTAAAAGTTTCTGCCGGCAGGTAATCTATGTGACAATCAGAATGAGGCATCTCTAACCCCATAAGTAATATATATTCTTGATTAAAATTAATACCGCAATAATTTGCAAATGCAAATAATTTTTCAAAATGGGTAACGGGTATACCATAGTCTAGCACACTCGACCGTATCTTTCTGACTTGTTGTATACCATCTTACTATGGGGCAGAAGATATTAGAACATTCTAACATCAGGAAATGTATTTAATTGTATAGAATTGTAAAACGCCTTCTTCGATTCAGCTTTCATCGTCTCGAAGCGCGATCCCCGGAGTGGTTTCTTGACATTTAGGATTAGACAGAAGTTACAGTTAAGATGGTTGCCGAAGGATATGCATTTTGGTACCTTTCAAAGTGGTATTAGATAAGATCTGATAGTCCAATTATATCAGTAAGGTTTCTTACAGTCAACCGACGATTTTTGAACACAAATTCCTTCGATGGTAACGCTAAATGTTATCAACACGTTTCGAACTTTTTTTTAAGTCTTTGCGACATGATAGATTCACCAAAGGCCTTCTGCGACATCCACGTTTCCGCAGCCGAAATTTTATACTTAGTTGATTTGGTTGACAATCTGGAAAATTTTGAAATATGAAAAATGGCCTTCGTCATATTTTTCTATTTTTATACCCAGAAAGGTTTTATAACTTTGTGTCCGCAGGAAATGTATGTACATAAACAGCCGAGACGATATAGACATGCCTGTCTGTCCGTCCGTATAAACACCTATCTTAGAGACTATGAGAGATATACATATATTTATACTCACTACCCATAGGGTAGAAGGGTATTATAACTTTGGGCCGACAGGAAAGGAATATAACCGGCAGAAGGACCTATCTTCGACTCTATATTGTATAAATTCTTGATCTGCATGAACACTTAGGTTTCAGAGACTATAAGAGATACAGATCTAATTCGTTTTCGACATAACTTGTTATCTTTACACGCAGATCAAGTTTGATTCCAATTTTTGCCACGACCACTTTATTATTTATTTATTTATTATTATTTAGCGAGTCTCGTTGTGTCTTGTGTTTGTTCTGTTTTACTGACTCACACTTGAGATCAATCATGCTTCGCCTTTACAAATTTAAAATCTCAGTTTTTTAGGTTTTTTGTTTATTTAATCAATTCTTAGCACTAAAACGTGACGACATTTAGGGAACATAGAGTTTCGATAAAAACTCTTTCTTTTGGCTACCAATTTTATCCCTTTATGGCACTCGTTATTTTGCCGTCGGCAACACAATATCACAATATAATTTAAATAATAAAACGAATAACATTACATTATTTAATGTTGCGTAAAATATATTTTTTATTAATTAATCTGTCACATTTAATTACTTAAATTCCAAAAGTATAGAAAAAGGTAGTTGAAATCACCGGAATAAATCAATTAAATAGGTGATTGATTGCCGTCCCACTGTTTTATACCCATAGGGCAGAAGGGTATTATAACTTTGTGCCGGCAGGAAATGTATGTAACAGGTAGAAGGAGGCATCTCCGACCCAATAAAGTATATATATTCTTGATCTGCGTCAAAAGCCGAGACGATCTAGCAATGTCCGTCTGTCCGTCCGTCCGTATAAAACACTGGATCTCAGAGACTATAAGAGATAGAGCTATAATTTGTTTCGACAGGATTTGTTATGTTTGCACGCAGATAAAATTTGTTTAAAATTTTTGCCACGCCCCCTTTAAAGCTAGAGCTGGTATATACAATAACTACTACAGTAATTGTGATTCCTGAAAATTTTATTGCGATCAGATAAAAATTGTGGAAGTTATTAAAGAAATACTTTTGTATGGGCAAAAAATACTGCAATATTTTGCTTTTATTCAAAATGGGTAGCGGGTATCTCACAGTCGGGCACACTCGACTGTAACTTTCTGACTTGTTTTTTTTTTAAATGTAGGTTTTAAAACTTTATTTGTGAAAAAGAGAAAAAGTAAATATATATATATAATTATGTTTTTCGCGTTACACGAAAAGTAAATAAACACTAAAACAAACGATTTTATTTTAGTATACTTTTAGACTAACTTTATTAGGATTGCATGAAAGCGGGCTATACGCGTCTTGTCTGAGAAAAGTGTCTTTAAAAACTAACTTTACAATATGTTGAGTTTGAACAAGAAACTTCTTATTGCGACTTTGTGATAATAATATGATCGGTTCGTAGTCAAGTGAAATTGTTGCAGCACGTCAGTGCTGATCTGTTATCAAATTGTGAATGTTCTTTTATTCAAATAATTCGGTTTGCTTAGCCTAAGTACATAATAGTGGAATGCCACTGCGCTGCCGTTGACAGCGGCAGAAGAGCAGCTGCATATATACTATATCTTATATACTATGTTCGGGAGAAAGAGTCTTATGGGCATATATGTATATTGCTAGCGGTCAGTGTGTGAATGCTGCCTTAGCTTGAATGCTGTCTTAGCGTTCAACAGAAGTGGGTGATCGTATTTAACGTCCACTTGAGTTTGCTTATTTATGCAATACTGCTTAGTGTTTCTGTTTAGTTATTGGTACAGTGTACCCTTGATATATGCACATACTACAACTTAGAGCTAACATAACATACATATGTGTAATGTTTTGTGTATGTGTTAGTGTTTTAATGCTGAGTCCTCAAATTGCAATGGAAAATTTTAATTTAATTGCAGAAGAATCTTTTGGAAAATAGGGGAACCATTTTTGCGCAATAAAATCATCACGTGAGGGAATTTAAAATACGAAAGACACTTTTTCGCTTTGTTTACTTCTGACTAAAACACAAGTCATCTGTTTTAGCAGTAAGAAATGAAACGTCCCAAAAGCAAAAGAATGACTAAATAGTTGTAAATACCGGAGCAATTAAAAATGAAAACGTATGTTTGGTTCTAAAAAGAAAATAAAACCAAAGCCCACCCGTGTACGCACGCTTGTGTTTTGTGCTTATCATTTTCTCCATGCCGTCGCGGCGTTTTTTTTACTGTAAAATGTTATATTTTTATAATATTAAGTTAGATATTTGATGCCATTTTATGTTATAAATTAATTTTTGGCA
This sequence comes from Drosophila albomicans, assembly GCF_009650485.2. NCBI lineage: Eukaryota > Metazoa > Arthropoda > Insecta > Diptera > Drosophilidae > Drosophila > Drosophila albomicans. The sequence goes on from NW_026263670.1 coordinate 245,251, forward strand.
TTTATTGACTTATTTCAGATTAGTGCAAAATGAAATGACAGTTCTGGCACACATGGCAGAAAACTTAAATGCAACTCATATCAAGTCAAATGATGACGAAAAGACTTTGGACATCTTGCACCCAGAAGACTGCAATGCTCAAAATGCAGACACAGTTGATTTGGACAACCTTTTTGCATTTCTGACAGAAGCTACAAATACACGCACAATCAACTCTTTGATGAAATAAATAGTAAAATGAATGATTTAGTGCTGGATCTTGATAACGAAGTAAGTTTACAGATATTGTGAGATTTAAATTAAACAAGTAAGAAAGCTACAGTCGAGTGTACTCGACTGTGAGTATTATTGCGGTATTATTCTTAAAATATACCGAATATACTGCAAATATACTTAAAATATACCAAATGGTATATGTGGTATATCGATATAGTACCGCATTCAAAATATACCATGGACGGCTCAATATACCAGATTGTCAGCCAAAGCAACTCAGACCCCTAGTAAGTAGGCGTTATTGCCCGTACAAAAGTATTTCTTTAATAACTTCGACAATTTTTATCTGATCGCAACCAAATTTTCAGGAATCATAACAACTATATTTATTATTATATATACCTTAGCTTTAAAATTACGCTTGTTATTCGATTTTTTTGATTTACGGGGGCGGAAGTGGGCGTGTCAAAAATTTGAAACAAACTTGATCTGCGTGCAAACATAACAAATGCTGTCGAAAAAATTATAGCTCTATCTCTAATAGTCTCTGAGATCTAGGTGTTCATACGGACAGACGGAGAGACACACAGACGGACAGACACACACAGACGGACAGACGGAGAGTTGAGTTGAATTTTCCGCAAGCCGGTCGCGTTTTGGAGACGCTCCTTTCGATCGCGCGGGAAATCACCAAAATAAGTCGAAAAACCTAAAAAAAGTGACTGCGAGTTAGCTCGAGCAGTGTTCAACACTTGTGTACTCACGGTCGGTCGGGGCACCTGCTGCTGGACGTCGTAGACAGCCGCGTTGCCAGGAGACGCATTGGCGGAGTTGACGGCTGCGAGGGAAACTGTTGTTGGTTCCAGTACAATTGGCCACAACTACTTGTAAACAATCGCAACTGCACTCCCACGATCAGCTGACGACGAGGGCTGCACTACCATCAGCTGCGTAGCCAGACTGGGCGCTCTGGCGTTGCCAGTCGGCCAATCAGAAGCTCAGCGCAAAGCTTTAAAAAGCACAGCGCAAAGCTCAAAAAGTGCAAAAAATACCTGCATACTTTCAGGAGCAGCTAATTAGTATACGCATTAAGCTCCGCTTAAAGAGTGCAGCTGCAGTGGCGCAGTGCATAGAGGCGCGGACTATTCAGCGATCCACGGTTCGAATCCACCAAGATCGGAAAAAGTCCAACACTTAATTTATTAGGTGGTCTGGCCGAAAAAGAGTGGGTCGGGATGCAGCGCACACCGTTGGCTACCGTTGCAGATTCAGCGACAAGCAGCAAATCAAAGGAGAAACTTGAGGAGGGAGGATATAGCTCAGAGCCTACTATTGATCCATTCATAAAAAGCAGCAAGATAGCTAGATCTCCAAAGTTGGCTACACCAGGAGCCCAATTATATAGCCGTAGTCCAGCTATAACTACTGATGTAGCAGCGCTGACACGAACAGCCTTAACAGAAGATGGTCCACTCCGAGAAGCGGTCGAGCTTCTATCTCTTGGGACAGAAAATAAGGGATTTGAGCAAGATGCTAGAGGGTCGTCGGACCATACATATGCCTATGAGAGACCTCATTGACAGCATAATGGGCCTTTACACGGCGGCGGATGAGGAGATGCTCTCAACTGCAACCCGCAATCAGACAATGCCGAATCTTCAAGCTATAGGTGCGTCGAAACACCAAACAGCAAGCGAAGGAACCGTAGACTCGCCTAGAGAAGGCAAGAGAACTAGAAGTGACCGAGGCGAACTCCTTTCTCCACCACCAAGGTCAAAGAAATCTAAGGCTCCGGTTAAAACCAATCCCAGGATAGCGACACAGGTTAATCCCCAAAACGACGGTGTCGAACACATTCAGCGAGTAAGGATGGAGCGCGGCTGCTGAAACAGAGCAAGGTAACACTTGGAAAACGGTGCGAAAGAAGAATAGACACGAGAAAGCACACCAGAAACGCAAGGGTAGAATCGGCAAAGCCTGACGCAGTGATTGTGAGCGCACCTGCGAATACATCGTACGCTGATATACTGCGCTCAGTCAAATCAGAGCCAAAATTGAAAGAGCTGGTCAGCATGTTAGGGGCATCCGAAAGACGCTGAAAGGAGAGCTGCTCTTTGAACTATCAAAGCCTTCGACCCCAACACGAAAGTATTCCAGGAGGCAATAAAAGAGTTCCTGGGCCCATCAATAGATGTCAGATCGCTGACGAAAATGACTTCAATCGAAGTAAAAGACTTGGACGAAGTGACTTCTGGAGAGGAACTGTTGGAAGCCATAATCACCCAATTTGGCGAGATCGGGGTGAATCAATCCAGCATTATAACGATTCGCAGATCGTATGGAAGCAGGCAGACAGCTAGTCTAAGAATCCCAGTCGACTCAGCGGCGAAGCTACTAAAGGCAGGCAAACTGCGTGTAGGATGGAATACGTGTCGTATAAGGCGTAAGATACAGCCAATACGCTGCTACAGGGTGTATGGAATTCGGACATATACAAAGCAGGTGTACAGCGGAAGCAGATTGTTTCGGAAATTGCTACAATTGCGGAGAGGCAGGCCACCAGGCCAAAACATGCTCGAAAAAGCCGAAATGCATACTGTGTAGCAGGAAAGGGGAAGAAGATTCGGCGCACACGACTACCAGCATACGGTGCCCGTACCAGAGCAAGGCGCGTTCACGGTCAAATTAGCAATGGTTCGGATTTATCAACTAAATTTTAAACCACTGTGAAGCAGCACAGGATCTACTGCTGCAGACTGTAAGGGAAAAAAAAGTCGATGTTGCCATTCTGAGCGAACCATATCGCATAAAAATCTCCCAATACGTGGGCTGGAGACAAGTTGCGCAAGGCAGTAGTGTGGACCTGCGGGCAGCGCCCGCTACAGCTGATGGAAACCAAGATGGAGTCAGGGTTTGTCAGGGCAAAGATAGATACACTATACGTTTATAGTTGCTACCTTGCCCATCGCTTAGCATGGAGGACTATCTGTCCATTTGGACAAGCTGGTAATGGATGCCAGAGATAAATGCCCATGCCTCATTGGGGGTGACTTCAATGCTTGGGCAACGGAGTGGGGCAGCTTAGTCACAAACCAGAGAGGACGTGCGGGTTTTAGAGGCATTTGCGGCTTTGGACGTTGTCCTTTTAAATAGGGGCGGTGAGCACACATTTAGCAGAGGGAACGCAGGATCCATTATCGACCTGACCTTTCTTAGCAGTAGCCTGGCTCCAAGAGCCTCCTGGAAGGTCTGTAGGGACTTCACCTACAGCGATCACCAAGCCATCATTACTGATATAAGGAAACGACCCGAAGTTGCGGCAGTTCCGAGAGTAACCAGGTACCGAGAGAACACTCTTGACATCGACATGTTCGAGCATATGATGCAAGGGTTGCAACTTAGCGGCACGGCGACTGACATGACCAAGCAGATCATGTCTCAGTTGACACGAGCATGCAATGCCTCAATGAAGAAGGTCGGGAACGGAGCAAAGCATCAGCCGGTGTACTGGTGGACTAACGAAATTGCAGTGGCTCGGAGAGAATGCTGTCAGGCACGAAGATCTCTTCAGAGAGCCCTCAAACGCGGAAATCCAGACGCGTCTTCGCTATTGCTCGAGCTAAAGACAAAAAGGCGAACACTGAAAGTTCTAATTAAAGCAAGCAAGAAGCGACTCTTCCTGGAGCTGTGTGACCAAGCCGAACAGGACCCTTGGGGATCGGCCTACAAGATTACGATGAGGAAGTTGAATGCCTTCTCATCGCCAAGCCCGAAGTGCCCAGAACTCTTGAGGAAAATAGTGTCTCATCTGTTCCCACAGCAACCAGCCCGAAACGACAACAATGAGGTTGCAGGACTTGCTGACTGGAACAGTATTCAGTTTGACGAAGTCTCGGATAGAGAGGTCCTAGCAGCAGCGCACAGTATAAAACCCTGGACCAGATGGCATCCCGAGTGCCATTGTCAAAAGAGCAATGGAGCTGAAAACCGGCATATTTCAGTACGGTGTTCAACTCGTGCTTCAGGGAGGGGAGATTTCCCATTCGATGGAAAAAACAGGACCTGGTCCTTATTTCAAAAGGAGGCAAACCACCGGATGACCCTTCAGCCTACCGGCCAATCTGTCTGCTGGACATCGTAGGCAAGGTACTCGAACGCGTTATTTGCACGCGACTGGAAGCCGAGGTTGACATCAAAGGGGGTCTTTCACCATATCAATTTGGTTTCAGAAAGGCACACTCCACACAACAAGCGGTACAGGTGGTCTCACACATAGCAGCCACAGCAATAGAGGGTAAGCGGTGGCTCTGGGGTACCAAGCAGTATTGCCTAGTGGTCACTCTAGATGTCAAGAACGCTTTTAACTCCGCCAACTGGGGGAGAATCATGCAATGCCTGATCCAAAGGAACATTGAGCCGCACATCGTCCGCATAATAGGCAGTTACCTCGAAGGAAGGTCACTACGCTACCGGACCAACCACGGAAGCGTCAACCAAGTAGTTACTGGAGGGGTTCCACAAGGCTCAGTTCTTGGTCCGACGCTGTGGAACTTAATGTACGACGGAATACTGAGACTTGATCTGCCGGAAGGGGTTAAGATTGTAGGCTTCGCTGATGACATCGCGATCGTGGCAGTCGCCAAGCATAAGCACGAAGTTGAAAACAGCGCTAATACAGCAATAAAACGGCGGAGAGATGGCTAGCAGACGCAGGCCTTAGCCTAGCCGAGCACAAAACGGAGGCAGTCCTGATAAGCTCCAGGAAAATGGTGGAGACCGCTAGCATAATTGTGGGAAGCACAAGTATTTGCTCAAGGCCTGCACTTAAGTACCTGGGAGTTATGCTAGACAGGAGGCTCTCGTTTAAGGACCACTTGAGCTACATAGGCCAAAAAGCCTCAGTGGCGTGTATTGCGCTTGCTCGCATAATGCCTAACACCAGAGGACCGAAGCAACTACGGAGACGACTACTGACTGGAGTGGTGAGGTCGATCACAACGTACGCAGCACCCATATGGGCTGCGGCTACGACTAAAAAGACATTCATTAAAGAAGTGGGAGCACTCTACAGACTCTGCGCTATTAGAGTTGCCAGTGCGTTTCGCACAGTCTCTGGGGAAGCAGCGCACGTGATAGCGGGCATCACTCCGTTCGATCTGCTGGTCACCGAGATCAGCAGAAAATACTGCACAGGAAATCACCTCACAAGCCGTCAGATCATGCTGACCGAGTGGCAACAACGGTGGACCGAAGCTCCCAAGGGAAGATGGACATGGAAACTGATTCCATCGGTCGAAGCGTGGGTAGATAGAAGACACGGCCAAACAAACTTCTATCTGACGCAGTTCCTTAGTGGACACGGGTGTTTCCGAGCATATCTTCATCGCTTTGGGCACGCTGACGATCCATCATGCCCAAGGTGTGGAGTAGGCGTCACGGAAGACGCGGGACACATCATCTTCGCCTGCCCCAGGTTTGAAAGGGAAAGAAGAGAAGCCGAAGAGGTGCTGGGCGAGTCCCTATCTCCAGATAGGATGGTGCCACTAATGTTGGCAAACGCCGATAATTGGGATGCGGTGGAAAAAATGGCAAGCACTGTCATGAAGGAGCTCAGACGCCAAGAAAAAGTGCGTAACTCTGATGCGAGCCGTTAAGGCTCTACTCCCTCCTGAAGTAATACTTTATTGGTAGTCCCAGGGGACAGTAGAATGGCGCAATAACATACTTAGTCTAAATTTAAAAAAACACACAACTATATATATGTATTATATATAATGGACAACTGTTTGAATAAAATATATAGATTGAGTTTTTAAAAAAAAAAAAAAAAAAAAAAAAAAAACAGACGGACAGACACACAGACGGACAGACGGACATGGCTAGATCGTCTCGGCTGTTGACGCTGATCAAGAATATATATACTTTATAGGGTCGGAGATGCCTCCTTCTTCCTGTTACATACATTTCCTGTCGGCACAAAGTTATAATACCCTTCTACCCTATGGGTAGCGGGTATAAAAAGACAAATAATTTAATATACATACATATATATGTGTGAATTGTTATCAAAAATCTTCATGTCATGCATATTCAAAAATCACCTGACAAAATTCGTTGTACATCTTTCTATGAAACACAGCTAGGCATTTTGCCATTCGTAACATTCGACGGGGTAGTGGATTTAAAAATAATTTTCTTACATGTTTTGATTTGATAAATACATATCAGTTTACATCGATATATCCAGTACGGAAATAAATTTTATAGTGCTTGCTTATCAGCAGCAACTTTTATTGTTGTGAACATATAATTCTCCAGCTATATTGCCCGCTGCATATGAAGCAAATTAGAGTAGTTTTCAGTATACGATCACGAGAGCTCGCTAGGAAATACATGTCGCTGCAATTGTTTGTACCATAGCGCTGTATCATTGAGCATACAATGAAATGTAATATAGTTTAAATTAACAAATTCGGCATCTTCACCAAAATAAACCGCTTTACTTATTGACAAAAGAGAAACACAACAAATTGAGGATCAAGATGATCGACTCTTGTGAATATTGCAATTGAGTTTGTTGGAAAACAAAATTTCTGAATAATTCGTTTAATAAAAACTAAATAAAAGTAGGTTAAAGTCTTGTGTTGAGCTACTAAGCATTTTTAGTAACCTTTATTCGCAAGAATATTGTTTATAAATAAAACACGCGAATTCAAATTTAATGTTTATTGCTGTGGTACATATGTATGTACATATGTATATATAACCACTTATGTTTTGGCTGTGACTTGAAGTGCAAGTTGAACACTCTCAAGCTTCGCCACCGACACGATATACAAAAGAGTAACAATACAAGTATGTCAGCAATTAGCCGATCGAACTGCAAGCGATCGCTAACAGTGTCAGAGAGCATGCAGTACTGCCGGCAGAAGCAGCGCTGCTGGCAGACGCTGTCACAGCATTACATTAACATGCGCTGTCGGCTGCTCCCGACATACTCCCGCCGTAAAAAGCATGTCTTTCAACATCATCCTTCAGGGGCAGTAGACATAGCTTGTTTATGGCTCTCCGGGTGCTGCCAGACGAAGTCTTCAACTCAGCAACTCACTATCCTTGTCAGGGATAAACGCCATGACACGAGCTAACGGCCAACGAAGAGGAGGCAAATTTTCGTCCTTGACCAAGATCACGTCATTGACTTGGAGATGACGTTCAGAAGTGCGCCACTTGCATCTTTGCTGGAGCTGAGTGACACGCTGCCAACCATCCAACCGATTGTAGTCCAGCGTAGTTAAGTCGGGCTCAAGAATCACGGTTGGAGGACCACCAAACAGTAGATGAGCGGGAGTCAGCACAAATCGTCAGGATTCTCTGAAATTGATATCAATGGACGACTATTAATTATGGCCCTTATTTGGCAAATCAATGTGCGAAGCTTTTCGAAATTGAGAATGGAGCGACCAACAGAGCGATACAGATGTTGCTTTGCGCTCTCGATGCTCTCGTGGTTGAAGGCCTTTTGCATTTCCTCCATCTAGCGCTGAATATCTTTTTCCTTCTCTGTTTTGCTTTCGAGCTCTGTGCACATCATTTCGTTCTGTGCCTCCAGCAGCGTTTTCACGCTGCAGCTCTGCGTTCTGCTTGGACAGCGTCGAGATCTTGGCCTGTTTCAGCTCCAGCACACAGCGCAAACTCTCCACTTCGTTGGTCAGACGGCACAGCTCGCCGCTGTCAACGTTGAGACTGTTGCTGTGGCTGCCATTGCTGTTGCTGTGGTTGCTGGGACTGCGACGAAGTGCGCAACGCTCTGACCTCATCCTGGGACAACGCCAGACGATCGCGCTCCTTCAGCTCGGTGCTGGTGCGCAGCGATTGCAGCTCCTTGCCTCCGCTCCAGCATTTCCTGATTGCGAATTCGTGTCTGCAGCTGCAACACTTGCTGCTCGGCGGCATTCAGCTGATCCTGCTTGTGACGCAGCGGATGAGCCATTTCGTGGTGATACGCTTGCAGCGCCTGTCTATTCTCATCTTTAGCCTGCAGCTGAGATTCGAGCTCAAGGAAACGCTCCTTGGCCAGCAGCTGCACTTTGTCGTGTGCTTCTTGCAGCTTGCTGCGTTGCAGATGCTCCAACTCCTGCTGTTGCAGATCTTCGCTATTGTGCTGCGTCTGCTGCAGCACGGCATTTGTCTCAGCCAGCGTTGTCTGTGACTTCTTCTCCTGACAGCTCAACTTGTCCATCTGCTTGGACATGCACTTCACAACAATGGCGAGTCCCATCAGTTAATATTGCTGCTCCTCATTACTATCATCAGAAACCTTTTTCACTGCCATCAATGCTGTGCGCATTGTACCGTCTCCACCACCAGCAACTACCCAACCAAGACAGGTTTTCTGAAGAATCGGCAATCCATCTCCAAGGCCGATTTGTTCGACACATAACAAGCCGTAGAATACGCTTGCATCAATCAGCAGGTCTACGCGCTGCGGACGATTGATGGCTGGATCACCTAACTGAGTGTTGGATGGAATCGTCAAACCGTCAATATCAATGGAAAATTCGGATGGCTGTTGCTGATTGTTGACGCCACAACAGCTTGAAGAGTGACAGAGTAGTCGGAGATGCAAGAACGCATACATACGTTTACTGTGCATCCTTCAACAGAAACGTCTATATCCCCGAGGCCAGAAACCATAGCTTCTGATCGTGTCCGCTTTAACTCTAGCTGTTGGGCTAAATGGGACGTCATCATACAAATTTGCGAACCAGAATCAAGAAAGGCACGACAAGGAACGAACGGCCCAGCACGACTCTTAAGCAAAACAACAACAGTACCCAAGAGCACAGCATCAGAACGAAGAGATTGGGCAGCAAGAGAGGTAGAAGCTTGAGGCTGCAGAGGGACAAACGAATCAGCTGACGAGGCTCATTGCGATGTCTCGAAATGCAACAACGAATGATTCCGTCCACCACAGTTACGACAAGCGCCAGATGTGCAGGATCGATTTTGGTGTCCTTTTTTTAAACAATTAAGTTAGAGAGCGAGATTCTTCACTGCTTTCTGTCTTAAGAAGGAAGACAAATTTTCAAAGACGGGGCAGGAATATATGCCGTGACCAGGCGCGTCACAAAACATACAAACATTTGCCCTGCTAGTTTGATCCACAAACGCCTTCCTGCTAAAATTAGACCTTCCTACCTGTGAGCCTGATGTGTGAATAACCATAGCGTATTGCAGACTTTCCAGCTTACGACATCTTTCGTCCAGAAATCTGAAAAACTCAGTAGCATTCGGCACTTTATAGGCGGCAGGGTTGTCCAATGCCCTGCTATCCTCCCACGCCGCCTAAGTTTCCACATCCAGCCTTTGCAGCAGCACGTAAATGAGAATGCTGTTTGCAATTTCCTCTGGACTGCCCAGAGTCTGTAATGCCCCCATGTGAACATTAATTTTATCACTAAACTCACGAAGTTTTGTGGCCACGGATGCTCCTGCCTCCACCTTCTTGGTACCAAAAAGATCCTTGATGTGTGACTGGAACACAAGTCGGTTGTTGTTAAACCGATTATCCAATATATCCAGAGCCATACGATAATTGAGCCTCAATATCTCCAACGACCTAACTGCAATCAACGCTGGACCAGTTAAACACGATAGTAGATGCTGGAACTTTTCAACATCATCTAAGTCATTATCGAGTATTCCGTGTTATCTCCACTAAACGTGGAAATTTAAGCTTTGGAAGACGACGAGCACCGAGCCCATTAGACGAAGGATCGATGGTCTAATGACGCGATTTCACTTCAACGAAACGCTCTTCGAAATTTTCCCGCGTTTTACTCCCGATTTTATTATAATCGATCTCCTCTAGCGCATTCTGACTCAAATGAAGCTTGAGCACGTTCTAATAGCTCCAAACGTACTGCTAATTCAGATGAATTAAATGCAGCTAGCTTAGCTGCAGAAAGCGAGGCATCGAGTCTTATGAGTATGAGTAGCGGGGACCATGCGCAAGCGACGGAGAGCGGGGAATGTGCGCAAGCGACATAGCAGCGACGAACATGCGCAAACAACGGAGAATGGAAGAATAGAAATGCACCGCTCGCTTAAATATTTATATATGCAACTGTACATACATATATATGTATGTCTTCAAACTCTAGATTACTTTCAACTTAAATGCTTCACCAATTGTTTATTAGGCACTTCACTAATTATTTATACAAAATCAATTGCATTCACAATACTAAGTGAGAGTATATGTATCTCGCCGGGGCCTCCAAATGTTGAGCTACTAAGCTTTTTTAGTAACCTTTATTCGCAAGAATATTGTTTATAAATAAAACACGCGAATTCAAATTTAATGTTTATTGCTATGGTACATCTGTACATAGATGTAACCACTTATGTTTTTGCTGTGACTTGAAAACTTTCAAGCTTCGCAACCGAAACGATATTTTTTTATTATTTTTATTTTGGACGTTGACGTACTAACCGCAGTACCATCAAGTGGCCCAGCGATACCAAGCACGGGCTTGTTGACGCGCGGACAAAACAAAATAAATTTGTGAACACCATGCATTAATCGAAAACTGCGAATAAATATTAAAAGACGCTGGACAGCTAATTAAGTTAACTTAAAAATATGTTAGGATATATGTATAAGAAGATGAAAAACAATTAAATACTCGATAAATATGCTAATAGGTTTTGAGCAGAGGAATAGATTTACTAGAGCAAACTACGTTATTGAGATTATTATAATCACTGACTGTCATTAAATGTCAGCCAAAGCTTGACGTCATCAGCGTGCATAAGTACACGGGAATGCTCAATAACAGAAGGAAGATCATTTATAAACAAAGAGGATCCAGATGGCTATCCTGGGGCACACCAGAAGTAGCTTGGACACATTTATATACAAAGCCATTATAATAAACATTCTGAATTCTGTTGGAAAGGTATGAGGAGATCCACTCAATTAGGTTATGAGGAAACCCTAAAAGATTAAGTTTATACAATAATAGGTGATGACTTATTAAGTCAAAAGCCTTACTAAAATCGGTGTAAATGACATCTGTTTGCATTTTATTCTCGAATCCTTTAATTACAATAGAAGAGAACTCCAATAAGTTAGTAGTAGTGGACCTAGATTTCACATACCCATGTTGGTAAGGTGATATTATAGATATACACAGATGCTGCAGTTGAGAAGTTATGATTTTTTCAAATGCTTTCGGAATCGGAGACAATTTACATATACCGCGATAATTTGGAACTTTAGATTTTTATTTCTTTTTTTTTAGGATAGGTATAATGTATGACTTTTTCCAGATTTTTGGAAAAGAGCATGAGTTTACGGACAATTCAAACAATTTAAAAAGCGGCTTACAGATACTACTAGCACAATACCTTAGCACACAACTAGGCATTCCATCCGGACCTGCCGAAAAAACAGGTTTTATAGCCAATAGTTCTGTTAAAATATAGCTTTCAGTAATAAAAGGACCAAAAATACAATTAGACGAATTTAACTGATAAGGATAAGAAAAGGAATTTTTAAAACTTGGGACAGAATATGTCGTTTGGAAAAAGTCGGCAATAAATCGGCAGTACCAGGACCATTAGATACTGTCATATTCTCCAAAAACATAAATGATGGCGATAACACGGATCACGCTGAAATCTTATTCTGCACCTACTCAAATAATTATTATAACACTCATTGTTATGAGTGCGAAAAGTAGCTTGAGCAACAGAATAGCGGAGAAAATCAAGAGAAGAGCCAGTTTCCTTGAATTTTTTGTAAAGTCTCGACTTACGATTTTTGAATTTTGATAATTTCTTAGTAAACCATAACGGTTTATCAGACAAATGTGGAATTCTTGATGGAACACAAGCATCAAATAGCGAGTTCAAAGTAGCATACAAAAATTCAACCGCTATATCCAAGTTCGTAGACACGGAAAGTTGCGACCAGTCAGTTTGAGATATAAGCAGGGCAAGTTTCTTAAAATCGGTTTTCCGAAAACAACGAGAACGCTCACTGCAACGTACACTAGACTCTGACGCCATATATGGGAGCTCATACGTGATTTCTAAAGTGGGATGGTAAGGGTCTTCGGGCGAAGATATAGGAGATGTTCTCGATAGAGAACAGGAATCTTGGTCTAAAACAAAAATAAGGTCTAGAGACCTGTTTAAACAGTTTGGAATACCATTAATCTGAGACAATGATACTCCGAAAAGACTATGAATAAAAACATGGATTATAGAGGGGCAAAGTCCATTAAAATTCTTGACCGAATGCCATGAAATACCAGCAATAGTCACCAAGGACTATAAAGTGATCACGATCAGAAAGCATGTTAGAAATGTTATTAATTATAGGAAAATGAGCTAAATACAAAGCATCATCTGAAGCAGGGAGGATATACGGGCAAGAAATAAAAATGTTAAAACTTGCTCAATATCAGAAGTGTGATCAATCAATTCTGAAGAAAATTGAGCATCTACTGCAATTAAAACCCCACCACAACGACGTACCTTGCGGTCACGTCTGTATAAGGAAAATCTACTAGAAACAATTTCCGTATCAAGAATTTTATTTTTTAACCATGTTTCAGTAAAGGCAATGGCATTGAAAGGGAAAGACATACTATTTAAGCATAGGTCAGTAAGTTTACTGCAAATGCCTCTTACATTCTGATAGCCAAGAAGTAAAGAGGATGTTAGTTTTTTGAAGGGAGTAACAATTCAAGTGTGTAAGCAATTATCCGATCGTACTGCAAGCGATCGCTAACAGTGTCAGAGAGAATGCAGTGCTGCCGGCAGAAGCAGCGCTGCTGGCAGACGTTGTTCCTACACCTTGATTAACCAAAGATAACCTTTGCAGTTTTATAAGACCAAGTTTGGAAAGCTTCGCACCCCATAATACTAGGAGAACAGTCGCCCACCAAAATGAAGCAATGGACTATGAACTCAACTATGTAAACCCTTAACTCACTAGGGAAACAGTTCATAGCAATAGAATACGATAATATCAATTACAATTACTAGGGATCTCGACAACACTTAAAGAAAAATCATTTTAAAATAACATTATAATACACAGTGGCCTACAGTAACCAGAAAACTGAAAAAAACGCATTTTAGAATAAGATATCATACAATAAAATAAACGCCAAATTTTATCCGAACTTTTGTAAGATCACTCATTGTCTATCAAATTGACATCGAAAAAACTAATTGACTTACATACAAATGATGTGCAGTATTCACATAGTTGAACCTACAATGTGTAGACAAGGCTGGTATAAACTTGTCCGTTTTAGTTACAGAAACTCGTAATTTAAGGAAACAATTGCGTGTTGACACTCGCAACCAAAGACCAACGAGCAGTTCTTTCTAAAGAAAAGATGTTTACAGCGAGAATAGCAAACGCACAGATCACCCACAGATCTACTGCCAGCTAAAGTGCGCCACAAACAAATTATTAAAAGTCCCACTTAATTCTATATTGAAAAAGCTACCAGGAAAATACTAAAACATTGTTTGATTTATAAAATCATAATGATAAACTTATGCTATATCTTGAGGCGGTCATCCTATCTGCCAACTATTCAACGCGATAAAGAAATGGATAATTTTTAGGGAGATGAAGGGCGGAGGTTAGATACTGCACTGATCACTGTTCGTACAGCATGGACAGCCGACAAACAGTAACCAGTTAACATTGGTCTGCAGTCTTTCCATGAAAGCTGCCGTATTTGGTTAAGTTAGTGTTTACGGAAGCGCACATCATCCTTGCAATTTTGCACTAGTTGGTATTGCGCCAGCTTGCCTGACAATGAACCCTAGAGCTCTCTGCCTAGAGATCTCAGGAATACCGGCACATTGCATATGTTGCTGACATCGGTCCTACCACCTCTTTGGCAAGGATGTATGCGATTTCGTTATGGTAGCTTGGAATCCAGTAGATGCGCACGACCGCAGATGCGCTCAGCGACTCTACTGCTCTTCTGCTTTTCAGAAAAACTTTGGACTTGACCACATCTGAGTACATTGATCTTATTGCATCCTGATTGTCAACAAAGATGTCAATCGAGTTGTAATTGCGTTGTATACCCCGAGCTACTTCTGCAGTTTTGCCAATGGCGAAGACTTCCGCTAGGAAGATACTGGAATGGTCATAGAGTTTGTGAGAGTGTTTGTAAACTGGATTGGGGCAGTACCACGTAGACCGTGTTAATGTGGTCAGTACAGGTGAAGGGGATAGTATTATCCAAGTCTGCACTAGTCTCCCTACTTATAGCGCTGCAGCCCAGATTGCCTCACCGTTAAGAGGATAAGGTCCCTTTTATCCGCATTAATGCTGAGCCCGGCTGCTTCGGCTCATGCCTTAACTTCCCGTAAAGTAAGTTCTATTTCGGAACTGAGGGTGGTTGGGCATTTCCAAGTTATCAAAATACTTATGTCATCGGCATAGGCAATAAACTTGGGAGCCCGTATAGTAAATTTTTGTAGCAGGCTACTCACAGCCAGTTTCCAAAGGATAGGCGAGAGAACCCCACCCTGCACTTCTCTCTGTCCACACTCCGTCGCGCGACTTGAGCAGACTGGGACTAGAAGCCTGCTTGAACAGCAGTTTCCTCAGTCTGGAGGTGTTTATAATGTCGTCCATGGACAGTCCATTTTTTGTTGTTGGTGGAGCCAGGTGCTTGCTTGACTCTTACTTACTAGAGCTTCCCAGCCGACCGTTGGCGCTTGCTTGCCGTGAACTTCACCTTTTTGTTGGCAAGACCGGTGGAACCGGACTGCGCTTCAGTGGGAGGGGGCTAAGACGGTGATCACGCATCCATGCGTTGGCCTTCTCCTTCAGGCCCACCGTGCCCCGCTGCGCAACCTAGGATGTACTGGCAATAGTCAGCACCCTCGGGGAAGTTTCAGTAGAGGATTTTTGTCAGCCTAGAGAATGGTTAGCTATTTCTAAATTTATGGTTGTAGCCTTAAGATATGCAGATCCAAAATCGTTGTAAAAGGAGTGCTTGATGCGATTTCCTATTAGAATTTCTGTGTATCCATGAGCTGTCGCATTCATGTGATTCGTTTCATAGAATAAGTAGTTACGAATTTTTATTGTGTGGTATTTCGGGCTCAATCTTGGATTGTGCCAAATATGTTCCTGGAAAGCGTATCGTAGATATTCTATGAATCGGTGCTTTCTTATTGGTTTATAATATTCTTGACGTAAATCTTTTCTTAAAATTTTTGTTTAAATGCGTTAATTTTGTTTCAGAAATAGCTCACGATGACGAGTGTTGTTCTGAAACCTGAATAAAGTTTTTACTACTATACCGTATATACATATGTATTATATTCCCGTATATTTTTGTAATTGTTAGTGGTTTGCTCTTCAGACGGTTGCACAAATAGATTCTGATCTTAGTTTTATTTTCATATTTTTCAGATTGAAGTTTGCCTTCAAATGGACTCGGCTTCAAGTGTTAATTATCAGAAAACCAGCGTCTCTAATGAAACAATAGAACTTTCTTGTGAATCAACAATTCCACCGGTGGATAAATGTATAATTAGTCCTCAAAAGCAAACAAATACTGAGCCTATTTACGAAGCGTTGTCAAATACGGAAGATCTGCAAACAATACAAGAAAATATAAGTGATTTTATAAAATCGAATAATACTATTAAAAATAGTTTAGGTGCAAAAAAGAAAGCTATTGGACAAGCTGGGTCATCCATACACAATGATCGAGAGCAAAGGCGAAAGTTCAGAGTTGAAAAAAAACTCTTGGAGATGCATCAACTGGATACAAAAAAAGATGTACTAAATACTGATTCAAATTATAACATTTTAGAATTTGCCGAAAACTTTTTCAATGATCACGAACGATTGATTGACGGCACATTAATTTCCACGCTGACACGAAAAGGCAAGAAAGCCTTGGATATAATACCAAAACATGAAATGATAATATTTACTAGATCTGAAAAAATTCCAACTTCTCATATTCATATGTACGATCCAGAAAATATAGTGATTTCATGTAACATATTCAAAGTGAGTAAAATTAGTGTACTTATATTGTTAGCCAGATTGGCTTCGTTTAAGGGTGTCATCGTTTGTCTTTTCCATGGCTAGGCAAAATGAGACGTCTCCAATCCCTATAGTGTCACCAGCCAAGATAATATAGCCAAGTGTGCATGTCTGTATTAGAGGTGGAAAACTATCGATAGCGCCATCGATAGTGATTGATAGTTGCCATAAACTATCGACGATAGCAAGGATAATATATTGTCGATAGTTGTCGATATTGCAGTAAAAGAAAATAATTTAATTAGTTTTTGAAGTAATCCATATTTATTTAAAATATGAGAATATAAAATTGGTTTTCCAATCTTTATCTGAAAATAATGAATAATAATTATTTGAATGATTTTTTATTTTGTAGGTGTACCTTGACTGCTATTTATATATTTATTTCAACCAATAATTTTGTACGACTATTTGCAATAATTTGTCCTGCTTTGCTGAAGACCCTCTCCGACTCTACGGAGGTTGCTGGTATACAAATGTATTTGAAAAATATCGATCACTATCGACGATAGCGATTAACCACTATCGAAAGTGCGCGCCGCTATCGAGAGCGTGTCGATAGTAGCCAACCCTCGATAGTCCCGATAGTGCCATCGATAGTTCTCCACCTCTAGTCTGTATGAGCACCTAAATTTATAGTATAAGAGATATTGAATCGAATCGAATAACAAAAGTAATTTTTAAGCTAGAGTAATGATATAACAAGACTGTTCATGATTCCTTAAAATTATCTTGCAATCGGCTAAAAATTGTATAAGTTGTTTATGGCAAAAAACTGTTGCTGCAGTTGGGCCTTAGTGGCCTTGGTTCACAATCTGGTGTATTTTGCACTCTTTGATATATTTTAAATGCAACAGTATATCGATATAGCAAATATAGCCTTCGGTATATATTAGTATAGTATTTTAGTACCCGCTACCCATAGGGTTGAAGGGTATTATAACTTTGTGCCGGCAGGAAAACTATGTAACAGGCAGAAAAAGGCATCCCCGACCCTATAACGTATATGTATTATTGATCAGCGTCAACAGTTCGTATGTTTGTCTGCACGCAGAACAAGTTTGTTCAAAACAACACACACCCCTCAGAATATGTTGTTGCTTAAGCAATTTGACTAGATAAATCGGCCATAGTGATTTAAAAACAAGTTAGAAAGCTACAGTTGAGTGTGCTCGACTGTGAGATACCCGCTACCCATTTTGAATAAAAGCAAAAGCCGCCATCGCGGCGGCAGATGTGTATAACAGCTGAACTCAGCACCTTGTGTTAACTGCCAGGAACGACTGCATATTAGCTGACAGGGAAAGAGCGGACTGTATGATTGTTGACTGTGGGCGTCGGGTTGACTCGATGCAAGAGGGTCGTTAGAAGAAAATGAGGGTACAAACTATTCGGATAATTCTCCCGGGAATACAACTTGCAGGACTCCCAAATGAGTTGACCTGCCTAAAGACCTTCTTGCGTGAGTCTCTTGAAACTATCTGAGCGTTCGTGCCTCGCCTCTAGGGTGCGATACCGGAGGAAAGCGTTCATGTTATCCATCGTTGGAATGTCGGTCTTTTTAATGTATTGTTCCCAAAGAGAAAGGGTCAATTTGGAAAGCGTCGAAGAACTCAAGAAGACCAGGATGCAATCCCTATTCTCGATGTTGATCTTCGAGTGCTCTAAGGCTGTCAGACACTCTTGAATGGTACTCTGCAGCTCTTGGATAGCCGAACCTTGCACGGCCTGGAATGCATTTGCTATTTGCTCACTCAACTGAGCTGCACACTGTTCATAGACAACGTAGCAGTAGTCGTACTTGGCCTGGATTTCGTCAACGCCGACAACATGAAAAAATGATAACGATGATTTCATCTTGCTAGATGATTTATGCTTTCGCCTTTTTTCTCTTTTTCGCAAATAAATATTTGAAACATACATTAAAAAAAACAGTGTACCGGCAATCGACTATTTGTCTCAAAAAAGGGGGTGCCATCTTTTTAACCGATTTCATTCCGGTTTTAAACAATTTTTTTTATGCAATTTTAGCATTATACAAGAAATTTTATTTTGCTTTTTAATTCCACTAAAAGTATGCCGGCTAAGCCGATAACTCATGGTGACGGATTTATCGGTCGATTACCTCTTAATTTGAAGTGGGTCAGAAATTAGTTGTTTTAAAAATAATTGCACGCTTAATTGATCTTCTGGCTGTCTTAAGAGAATGACTATAATGCAATGAGTCAACTATTTTATTTTTCTTTTTGCAAATAAGATCTGATCTAATGTAGAAAAAGGCATTTACTTTTCATTTCGGCAAGACAAACTTGCTCGTTTTGTAAATCGAAAGAATCTTGTGAATCATTTTTCATTTTGAAAACAATAAATATGACCTGGAACCCCGCTGTAAGTCTGATTTAGTGAGCTGGGTTATAAATATTTTTACTTGTAGTTGTTATTCACTTGCATGTAACATACAAAGATATTACAAATATGTCAAGTTCTTAAGATATCTGAGATTAAATTATATTTGTATATTAGAGTTCTGCACGAATGCACTCAAAATTTTCAGTTATTTGAGTACAAGCCTGAGTCGCAATTCGGCGTGCCAAAACGGTTTCAACAAAGTAAATTGCGCATTAGTGAGCGTTGTTTTCGTTGTATGCGAAATGAGTGAAATTTAAACCAAAGCGTAAAGAAATTTTGACATTCTCGTCGTTCATGGCTTGCAGAGCAGCAAATGATTTTAATTGCCTTGAATGGTGTCACATAAACAAAAATATTTTTCCTTTATTAAATAAAACTAGCTTTTTTGTATTCCTGTAAGCAGATCGGCATCTTAAAGAGCTTTTTCAGATGCTAGAAATTTAATTTCAGAAAAACGATGTATTATTGCTGACAATTCAGATACAATAAACAAAATTATGTTTCTGCATTCAGTCATTGAAAAATAAAATAAATAAATTACATACATATACATATATAATAATTAATTCATGGCTTATATTTTTCTAATTCTTGTATTGAAAAGCAAAAAAAAAACAAAAACACAAACACGCAATAAATTTGACGTCGCCAATGCGGCGCACAACCGAGTACTCGGTCGCGAAACTCATTGGTGCATTGCTTCGCCGTTCGGATACGGTAAATTTTCTACTCATGCCAAATCCGTGCTACTCAATGTCTCACTCAGTCAGTCAGAACTTTGAGTGAGAGTACCAAATGCTGCTTTGACTGTATTCATGCAGACCTATATTATATATATACATACATTATATACTTTATAGGTCGGAGATGATTTCTTCTGTCTTATACATATATTTTTACTTTTTCCAAATTTATAGTAACGACAGAAACATTATCTTATTATTATATGTAAATAGTTTTACATTTAGATTGTGAAATCCACTTTGTTGGCGTTTAACTGAAGCTTTGGACTGAACAAATCTTAAATATTCATTTTCCACATTAAACTTAAATGTGTGTTCACTTCTCAACGGAATTGTTTCGTTTTGTTATTTTAGGAACTGTGCAAATATATGCGAGGAGACCAAAATGCGGAACGTGAACTTCATAGTATTCAATATATTATAGGTTTGGGTATTGAACGAGAGGAACTTCGAGATGAAATTTTTGTTCAGTGCATAAGGCAAATGACAAAAAATCCTACTGCAGAATGGGCAGATCGGTTATGGCTCTTGATGTGTCTTATAATTGTCGCCTTTCAACCCAGCAAACTATTATTCAGGTAAATAACAAACTCAAAAATATATTTATCATCACAGAATGTTAAATACAAAAAAAAAATGTTTTGAAAGAACATGACGACGGGCCGACAATCTGTTGGCCTAATTCAGCAAACTAAATGCTGTAACATTAAATAACTTGAGTTTCCTTTTTTTTCAGTACACACAAAATTAGTTCATTATTTAACTTCTATCAAACTGTTTTAACAATTTTTACATAAATAATTTGCTGTAATATTAAATTACTTAAGTTTACTTTTCTAACAGTACACACAAAATTAGTTCATTATTTAACTTCTGTAGAATTGTTTTAACATTTTTTCTCATAAATAAATCGTTCGCGATTATCTTGCACATTGAGTAAATTTGACAGCCATCAAAAAATCAAATATCTTCATCATATTCATATAATTGTAGAAATAAATTATGAATAATTCGTGTAAGGTTTCTATAATTTTAGACCAAATGGTAATTTTCAATCGTGGATCTTCAATATGAATAAATTAATATATATCCTTATTATCCGCTTTAATGCATATTGTCCTCTTTATTTTGCCAATATATATGTTTTTAACTTTTAATCAAATAACTTTATCACCATGAAGCTCTAAAAGACCTATTGGCATTCCCGCAAACGCCATATATGTGAAATGTCTCTAGGAAGATTGTCAGCCATACTGGCTATATACTAGACGTGACCACATGTCATTGAAAATACAAGGGTCCTTCCGTCAATTGGGGACAATGTATCAAGTAATGGCAGAGATGTATTTTTAGGATAGATTAAATACCCAAGGATAAATTGGAGGTCGACCTAATGCCACTGTTTGAGGACTATGCGCAATTTAGAACCTTCGCCATTAGTGATGGCACGATTAAACATATGGTTCATATTAATCGATTAATTTGTTTCAATTATCGATTTAATTGTATGGGAAAATGAGTTTTGATTATTTGAATTATTAATCGATTATATTACAAAATAATCGCGACACTACAATTTTACTCGCAAAATTAAAGGTTAAATACATTTTTATAATGCTTAACCAGCTTAAGTCGGCTATATTGGGACAGTTCGATCGGAGATTTCGATTTGTAGAACAGTCGTTTTTATTAGCTGTATCAACTTTGCTGGATCCTCGCTTCAAAAAAATATGTCCATTTTCTTGATCCTTTGGCCTTGACTCCAATTATGAAATACATACTTGGTGGACGAAAAAAGGCTCGTCCGTGTCGCTGTCTTTAGTGGGAAGGGGTTGATAGGGCTCGACATTCATCGGCGGTGCGGTTTGTGCATATACCCCACGTCCTCTTCGTGGATCGCAACGTTGCCGCTGGGCGGCATGTCCAGGTCGAGGCGACCAGGCACTGGGTGGACGCCGAGTGGGGGTTTCCTCTTCCTCGCTACTCTCTCCCTCTCCTACATCCTCTTCCTCTTCGTAACCCTCTTCATTGGGCTCCTCTTCATCTTCTTTTTCATGCTCACTGACGGGATTATAAAAGTCAGGTTCACCGGATTTGTGGAGCGGGGCCGGGGAGAAGCACGGGGAGAGCTGGGGTTCTGTGCTCTCTGTCGAAATCCGGCAAAGGTCGGCTGGTCGGGGTACGTTGGGTTCGTCGCCGACGTAGTCGCGCGGCGGGGAGGAACCGCATAGGTCGACCGTATACATGTTCTGAATTAGTCAAAAAAAGAGTAATTAGATTAACTGGTGCGAAGGCTGGGGGTTGTGGTCGGAGGGATTGGATCAGGGTTTGATCGCGGCTCTCGACGTGTCGCTTTCATAGGTTTCGGCCTCGGACTCGGTCCTCTGCTCCTGGAACTCTCTGAGGTCTTCGATGTTACCCACTCTTTGGTTGGTCGTTGTGTGCTGCAGACGGATGATGTTTGCTGCGATGAACTTCTTGACCACATATGGACCGTCGAATTTCGGGGCTAGCTTTGCTGCGAACCCGTCAGCAGCATTGGAGAGATGGTGTTGCCGCAAAAGCACCTTCCCGCCCAGAGTGGGTCGCCATTGCCTCCGGCATAGGTTGTAGTTTCTACTCTGGTCGTGGCTCGCCTGGTCCAGGTTTCCTCGCACGATCGAAAATATTTCCTTCTTCTGTTTTGCCGGTGGCCTCTGGTGTCACCTCGTCGTATAGTCTTCCGGGAAGTCGAGGCTCCCTACCCTGTACTAGGTAAGCTGGACTATAGCCCGTGGACTCAGAGACGCTGGAATTTACGGCTAAGGTGATCTCTGGAAGCAACTCGTCCCAATGGTTCTGCTGTCCTTCAATTAGTTGCGGGATCGTCGTCTTAACCGTTTGGTTTGCTCATTCCGTTGGATTCTCATGCGGGGAATACGGGGCAGTGTGTTGCAGGTCCACTCCAGCGGTATTTAGGAACGTCCTGAAGGACTGGCTAGTAAACTGTGTCGCATTATCGCACACGAAACATCGCGGAACCCCGAAGTGAGCGAGGATACGCTCACCATTTGGAGAACGGGTCGAAGAACACGAGCAGCATGGTGTTGCCTTGCTTAGAACGAGGAAGCGGACCGACGAAATCGGCTCCCATGACAGCGCATGGTTTTTCCGCGGGTCGAGTGTGCATGGGTCCGGCGGGTTTTTGTTGCGATGTCTTAAACTTCTGGCAGCTTGGGCTTTGTCGGAAATGCTTCTTAACATTCCGATGCAACCTTGCCACTAATACCGCTGACTGATCCGAAGAATTGTTTTGCGTACTCCTAAGTGACCGGCAGTTGGTTGGTCATGACACTCGTGCAAAACACGGAGTCGCATGGTCCGAGGTACACAAAACTTCCAAGTGACATCATCGAAATCATCGGACCGATGCACGATGTGTGGGAACAGTTGGCCGTCCCTGATTTACGTAGTCCGGATAGCTTTGCTTTTTTTCGCACCCATTTCGGCAAAGTGAACACTAGCGTAGAGATGAATAATTTCAAATTATTAAAAAGAAAGCGAGAGGCGATATTTTCTCGAGAACAGGAAATATATTTCGAATCCAAAAAGTGTTACAACCAAATTGCAATAAAATTGGAGTGGAATATGGTCACTATAGAAAGAGGCAAAGAATATGAGTTCATCTGCATCTTTTAAAAGTTGCACTTATTGAATAGGCGAATGTTTCGGTGGTGTGGACATGATATGGACATGTACTTCTTGTTTTTAAAATTGTGAATTTTCGGTTATTTTTGGAGTTTCAAATTCTCTAGTACAGTGTTTAGTTCAGCCATCAAAAAAACTATGGGATATTGTAAAGCGCAACGCGCTTTTAATTTGTTATCTTTGTTAGCTGCAATATTATAAAGTTTTGAACAATACAGAACATATTTGAAGTGTTTCATTTTGTAGTGTTTCATTTGCTACTAATAGCTACAACGTACAGCTTTATTACTTATTAACCGTTTTATTTTCATTTGAATTTCCATATTTATTGAAATTTTGCATTATGTATATTAAAAGCTTAATTTTCATTGAAATTTGCATTACGTTCCAAATATCAAAAATTTCATTTTTATTTAAAAATCCATTACTTCTAGTAACACTTTTTATTTGCATTTTAATAGTCTTCAATCCGTCTAACACTTTCAATTCTAGTCTGTGGTGAACGAAAACCTTATCCTGCCTTCAAGGCACTGATTGTCCGTGGTCGAGCTTGGTGGGTGGCGTATTCTTGCTCGGGTGTAGCTCGTCAGATTGGTCGGGGTCCTTCCTTACTTGATCACATGCGGTCACACGCAAATTATGAATGCAATACACAAAAGCTTCAATAGAAAACAAAATAAAGAAAAGAGATTTCGCGCCCACATTCGCTTCAGTGGGGGTTCCTTTTTACGAATTTACCTAGCAGAGGAATCTAGATCTCTCGTTGATCCGTTAATTTAGAGAGTATGTGGTAGACTGTCAAAATTCTGAGTCTATGCTGCGATGAGCAGTCAACCTTGTTGTGACAATCAAGGTTGTGCACACAATAGATTGGTATGATACATGCATTCTCTAGGGGTCACACAGCGCTCTACGGTTCCGACAGGGGTTAATTGGACCACTAATGACTTTTAGAGGCTACTATTCGCCAGTGCCGAGCTCGGCGAACCGAATTTCTGGGGATTCTATGCCTACATTGGTTACAAACTAATTAATTATTTACACTTCACACTTATACTCTCACTATTTGGTGACAAAAGAAGAGTGTAATATGTATTAATTTTCAGACAGATTATAATTGCCGCGAACCTATAGGTCTGATTTGTCGTAATTGTTATTCTGTAATGAGCCTAGCTTTTGCTTAACCGTTCCGACAAGCGCATTAAGAAGGCAGTCATAAGCAATTGCAGATAGTGAGATGACTTCGTTAGGGTGCGTCAATAGCACAATACAAAAGTTGGGAAATTTAGAACTTCTCTATTCTATATGTTGCACACTACAAGTCATTAGCTTTCTATTTTACCTTTGATAGTTTCGAAATTATCTTTTATAATCTGTCTCATAATCTATAGTATCAACAATCTTGAATCCCATTCATTATCTTTTTATACCCGCTCCCCATAGAATAGAAGGGTATTATATCTTTTTGCCGGCAGGAAATGTATGTAACAGGTAGAGGAGGCATTTCTGAAAACAATTGAAGATAGAGTCTCCTACATACTAGAGTTTTGGTTCATACAAAAATACCTATAGTCTTTATAAATAAGGTTGTTTTTTGACACTCAAGAAGAATATGAGGAGAAAATAAAGATGAAATATATACCGTTATGTTTAAATCTGGACATATAAAACGAATATTCTTTATTTTTTGGCAGGAAATATATGTAACAGACATAAGGAGGCTTCTCCGACCCTATAAAGTATAAATATTCCTGAACACATAGATCTCAGAGACTATTAGAGGTAGAGCTGTGCCTTCTTTTTATACCCGCTACCCATAGGGTAGAAGGAAGGTAGGCCTGCAGGAAATGTATGTATCAGGTAGAAGAAGGTATCTCCGACCCCATAAAGGATATATATTCTTAATCAGCGTAAAGACGATCTAGTCATGTCCGTCTCATAAACTAGAGAGAAAGCAGAGATAGAGCAATAATTTTTTTCGACAGCATTTGTTATGTTTGCACGCAGATCAAGTTTGTTTCAATTTTTTAACACGCCCACTTCCGCCCCCGCAAATCAATAATAACAAGAGTAATATTAAAGCTAGACGTGCGAATTTTGATTTATACAATAATAACAATGGTATTTGTGATTCCTGAAAATTTGGTTGCGATCAGATAAAAATTGTTTAAGTTATTAAAGAAATAGTTTAGTATGGGCAAAAACGCCTTCTATGTATGTGTTATTGTATAATATGTATGCGAATACATACGTATATACATGTTCGCCTCTACATATATTTGTATCTGTATGCATAGAGGCACTGCGATAGCTCTATTGGTAGAGTGCAAGCCCAATATCTTGTGGTACTCGGGGTACTCTGGTTCGAGCCCGCTCGGGGTACAAACTTTTTTTTTTTAACCACCCGGTCGGTGGTGCTCGAGTTCAAATATTTTGAATCTGGTACTATATCGATATAACAATAATGGCATTGGGTATATTTTTAGTATTTTTGGTATATTTTGAAAAAATACCGCAATATTTTGCTTTTATTCAAAATGGGTCGCGGGTAATTTTAAAGTGATTTGTGTATATACAATAATAACTATAGTCTTTGTGATTCCTGAAAGCTTTTTTGCGATCAGATGAAAGTTATTAAAGGAATACTTTTGTATGGTCTAAGACTTACTAGGGGTCTTAATTGCTTTGGCTGAAAATCTGGTATATAATATTTGAGCACTCTATGGTATATTTTGAATGTACTACTATATCAAATATACTATTAGGTATATTTGTAGTACTTTGCTGCGGCATATTATTTTGGTATATTTTAAGAAAAATGCCGCACTGCTTTATTTTGATTAAAAGTGGGTGTACCCTCTGCAACTCGACTGAAGCTTTCTTACATGTTTCTATTCAGCAGTGCTAAATTCATTAATTTGCATTTGCAAAAGCAAAGTTTATATGCGACTGCCCAAGAGTGCGAATTATTCGATTGTTTCGCTGATGGTATTTAGATATTTATTTGACCTATAAAAGAGAAAGAATCACCACACCATTAATCTATAATTAATCCAAATAAAGGAGAAAATAAGAAAAAAAGATTAAAATACTTATTTTAAGAAGTTTTAGCGCAAGCTGGTTAGGCGAATACCCAAGTATTATGAATTTAATTTGAAAGCCTTAAGAAAATAAATAGGAAATATTTTCAATTCGATTTTCACATTCGACTATTTAATTACGATCTATCTCAAATTAAAAGAGATATATTATATTTGTACGTTGTGGTAGCAATGGCAGCACCAACACAAGTGGCCCAGCGATACCAAGCGTGGGCTTGTTGACGCGCGCATAAAGCAAAATAAATTTTGAATAGCATGCATTAATTGAAAACCGCGAACACTTAATAAGACTAACGAAATAAAACTATTAATTCTATACTTATACAAACAAGTAAGAAAGTTACAGTCGAGTGTGCTCGACTGTGAGATACCCGCTACCCATTTTTAATAAAGGCAAAATATTGCGGTATCATTTTGAAAATATACCGAAAATACTTAAAAAATACTAAAAATATACCAAATGGTATGTTTGGTATATCAATATAGTACCGCATTCAAAAATATACCATAGACGGCTCAATATACCAGATTGTCAGCCAAAGTAACTAAGACCCTTATAAGTAGGCGTTTTTGCCCATACAAAAGTATTTCTTTAATAACTTCGACAATTTTTATCTGATCGCAACCAAATTTTCAGGAATCATAACTACTATAGTTGTTATTATATGTACCAAAATTTGCAAACTCTAGCTTTAAAATTACGCTTGTTATTCGATTTTTTTGATTTGCGGGGGCGGAAGTGGGCGTGGCAAAAATTTGAAACAAACTTGATCTGCGTGCAAACATAACAAATGCTGTCGAAAAAAAATTATAGCTCTATCTCTCGTAGTCTCTGAGATCTAGGTGTTCATACGGACAGACGGACGGACACACAGACACACAGACACACAGACACACAGACGGACAGACGGACATGGCTAGATCGTCTCGGCTGTTGACGCTGATCAAGAATATATATACTTTATAGGGTCGGAGATGCCTCCTTTTACCTGTTACATACATTTCCTGTCGGCACAAAGTTATAATACCCTTCTACCCTATGGGTAGCGGGTATAAAAATACAAATATTTGTATATATGTACATATACATATGTTTGGTTAAGCAGTATCCGCCAAAACAATTATGTAAAGACAACATTAGTGTAAAGAAATTGTAAGTCCTTTTTTAATTGGTCACTGCAGATTGCTTTAGTTTGAATATTGTAATTTCGATGACTTACCTATAGTATTTCGTTCGCATCAATCGCACCGTTACACTCCTGCCCAAAATTAAACGACACTTCAATTTTTTGTTTCGCAAAAAAATCGAATAACAAGCGTAATTTTAAAGCTAGAGCTGCGAATTTTATATACAATAACAACAATGGCATTTGTGATTCCTGAAAATTTGGTTCTGCTCAGATAAAAATTGTCGAAGTTATTAAATAAATACTTTTGTATGGGCAAAAACGCCTACTTACTAGGGGTCTTAGTTGCTTTGGCCGACAACCTGGTATATTGTGCCGTCTATGGTATAATTTGAATGCGGTACTATATCGATGTACCCCATATGCCATTTGGTATAGTTTTTTACACAGTGATCGCTGGTCCTCTGGGGTACTCTGGTGCTGATTGCTTGGCTTATGCTGACATTGGACGCAGCAATGGTTATGTTGGGGTGCGACCTTGAGGCTATCGAACCGACGATGTCGATATGTCGATTTTGGGTTGTGAAGGCTAGTCGGTACACCTTATCGGTATAGGTTGGCTTTAATAAGTCAATAGGCACAAAGCTATCGGTAATTGTAAAAGGTGAGACACCTCGGCAAAAGCTTTCGTCAGTGCGTGTTCGTTTTTTGACGTTTAAGGCTGTGTGCGGACGCGAACTATTTTTGTGCGTATTGCCAACGTAACGATGTAGTACTAATGCGTATGCTATTGTTTTTCTAAAGATACTTCTGTCAACATTCTTTTTCCAAAATCCCTAATTAGACACATTACATTTGGTACTTTTTTCGTTCCTGACTCATTTTCATTCATTACGCACGGCGTGTCACTTACGAATGTTGGTCATTGATTCAACTAGATCGTCTTAGACTTTGCATTGAGTTTAATTGACTCTTTATTTATTATTATTATTTAATAGAGCCA
The DNA here is from genome assembly GCF_009650485.2 of Drosophila albomicans. NCBI lineage: Eukaryota > Metazoa > Arthropoda > Insecta > Diptera > Drosophilidae > Drosophila > Drosophila albomicans. The sequence continues at coordinate 273,651 of NW_026263670.1, forward strand.
GTATTGATTTGAGAAATGCGTAATATATTGAATTCTATTCAAATAAGTTTGAATGGTATATTTGGATTCGGGTTTTTGTTTTATAGTTTTATTGTACTACATTCAGTGGTTGAGTCCTCCCTTTTATACGAGGGTGGGCAGATAAAAAGTGGGCCCAACAAAGAAAAAAATTTTTTAAAAGAGAAATCCAACGACGATATTAAAAAGGAGTTAGACAAAGTTTATAAGGATTCAGCTCCATCGTTTTCAACAATAAAATATTGGACTGCTGATTTTAAGCGCGGGCGGACAAACATTTTTGACGATGATCGCCCGGGTCGTCCTAGAGATTTTTTATGATTATTAATTCCGCTTTATTCGCGAACACAAAGACTGGACCTAATTGTTGTTGTAAGACGACGAAAACGAAAACGGAGAGAATGATGACGCGCTGATAAGTTCTCAATTTCAACTGTCTTTATAAATCTATGCTAAGTTACATTAAGCCTAACTTAACTAGAGCGGCGAAGCGAGGCGAATTCGCTCAAAGAGCAACAAACGACAGCTTTATTGCGCTCTCGCTTCGCCCTAATTCTAACAACATCATGATACTTCATTTGATACTTCTTTGAAACTTCATGCTCTTAATTATTCTAAATCAAATGCGCCAACAGTGACAACACCAGAAATTGTGAATAAAGCCCATGGAATGATAATTGGATGATCGCCAAATCAAGCTGCGAGAGATTGCAAATGCTCTAAACATTTCTCGGGAACGCGTTGGAAACATTTTACAGGAATTTTTACACATGAGTAAGCTTTCGTCAAGATGGGTGCCGTGATTGCTCACAATGGAAAATAAACGCAACCGCTTGCACATTGCGAAGGAGAGTTGGCATTACTTAACGCAAACAAAAACGAATTTTTTCGTCGTTTTGTGACTGTTGACGAAACCGGGATTCATCACCATACACCAGAGAGTAGACACAGTCAAAGCAATGAATTTCAACTGGAGAACCGGCACCGAAAAAGGCAAAGATCGGTTTGTCGGCCAACAAGGTGATGGCAACGGTTTTCTGGGATGTCCGAGGCGTAATTCACGTGGATTATCTGGAAAAAGGCAGAACAATTACGGGAGAATACTATTCCAATCTCTTGGGACGATTTGATTCGGAGCTGAAGACAAAAAAGGCCGCACATGGCGAAGAAAAAAGTTTTGTTTCACCAGGACAATGCTCCCGCTCACAAGAGCGTTGTCGCCATGTCGAAATTGTGTGAATTGCACTACAAAATTCTACCCCATCCACCCTATTCTCCAGATTTAGCACCTTGTGACTATTATTTATTTCCAAACTTAAAAAATGGCTTGGGGGTAAGATATTTCAGTCAAATGAACAGGTAATCTGTGAAACAGACGCCTATTTTGAGGACCTGGACAAATCCTATTTTATGGAAGGTATTGGGAAACTGGAGGATCGCTGGTCCAAGTGCATACGTCTAAAAGGAGATTATGTTGAGACATAAAAAAGCAAAATTACAAAAAAAAACGTATTTTCTTTGTAAGGCCGACTTTTTATCAGCCTACCCTCGTACTGCAGGGTCACGTAGGAGTCGCTCAATTGGAGTTGGTTCTACGGCAGTTCACAGGGATTTTACTTTTTTATAGGTTTAAGTTTTGTCATCGTTTGTTTATGTTTGGTCGAATATGCTCGACTGTGAGATACCCGCTACCCATTTTGATTAAAAACAAAATAATATACCGAGAAATACTAAACAATATGGCAAATGGTATATTTAGTATATTGATATGGTATTGTATTCAAGATATACTATGGAGTGCAAAAGCAACTAAGAACCCTTGTAAGTTGACGTTTTTGCCCATACAATAGTTTGCCCATACAATAGTGTCAAAGAAATACTCTTGTATGGGCCTATATTGGTATGTGTATGCATGTGTAGTTAACACAACAACAATTGCTCATGTCTTAGATGGTTAGAGTAATTTTTTTTTTTTTGTATTTAATTTCTTAATTAAGAATTGAACCGGTACAGCAAAAGAAAAGAGTACTTCAACAACACAGGGAAAAAACTTATTTGAGTTCATGTGAAATTCAGGTTTGGTTGAACGTTATGTCGCTTTTAGCGCCTCAGATTCCAGTGTAAGGTGGATCCTTTCACGTACCAAGGTCAGTTTGTTATTTGCCGTAAGACCCGATTCTGCAGTACTTGGATGCACTTGTAGTTCGATTTGACAGCAATCCACCAAACCTGCATTCCATATAGCCAAATTGGAACTATGCAATGTGCATATACATTTTTGTTTTTTTGTTAAGCAGCCCGCGAAATTTCTGTAACCTGTGGCCACAGTTCTTGACAGATTTTAAGTGTGAGGCAAAAGTGAATCTCTTGCCCAGGCCGATACCAAGATATTTCGCATGGGTGGGTTGTTCCAAGGTCACGGCTTCGAAGTGAATAGTGGAGTGGAGTGGTTAAAACTAATCTTTTCAGAGTAATGCATTCTGCATCATGCAGCCAAGGTATCCAGGTATCCTTTGCTGCTTCTGCTTGGCTGGGAGAGTTGTATAAGACAGCAATGTCGTTCGCATAAGTTTCACAAAATGCCATCGTGGCAGACTCTGGCAAAGGCTTGTTGCATATCTATGAAAACTGCGTTGCCTTTAAAATGCTGTCTAGATGCAGGCAAATTTATGCATTTTGTAATGAGCCGAGGAGAAGTAGTAACATTAACGCTGTTTGTGCATACGGTGATGACAAGCGCAAGGTGATCTGAATTAAGGTCCCAAATCTGCTTTAGATTTATCAGCAAATCAGCTATTCCATTTCAAAGTCAATGCAGGTGGGCGTGTGGTTGTCAACATATGGGTACCTTGTGGTCGATCCTGTAGCAAGAACTTTGGCTCCGCAGGCAGCGACAGCTTCTGATAGATCGCGTTCGGTGAGTTTTATATGTCACCCACATTCACTGTCTAGCATTCCAGTCTCCGCCAATTAGATATTGTTGACCGCTAGCACAAAGCATGTTAACTAAGTCTCTTTCTTAAAGTCTATTTCTCGGGGACAATATAAACCACTAATCTCCACATCTACTAGTTCTGTAGAAATTTTAATTATTGATATTTGAGTAGTACGTGACTCAATAGTTCTTAGAGGAAAGTGGCGAAGAGCACTTCTTACTAAAACAGCTGCGCCGCCTCCGCTGCGATTCAACAATTACGATGGCTTGTAGGCGGGATAGAAGGCATATCCAAAGATTTTTACTGTTTGTCCTCGGTTGAGCCTAATTTAAGACAACAAACTGATGTCAACGTTATTGCTGTGCGCAAGGAGTTCAACCTCTTTGGCTTTTCCAGCTATGCCATTGACATTCCAAATAAGAATCTTTAGTGGATTCATTGTGATTCTGGAACGTTAAACTTGATTTGGGAGCCAAATTTACTTCCAGAATATTGACAAATCGTGTTGGCCATGTCAAGCACTATTTTCTCCAGTCCTTACAGGCGATCGCTGTCTTGCTTACGTTGCTGTTCTTGGTCCTGTTTCTGTTGCTGTAGCCACAGAAAGAATTGCTGCTGTTTCTGTTGTTGTAGTGGTTGCTGCCAATTTTGAAATTGTAGCTGCTGCTGTCTGTCCGTGTCTGAACGGTGTCAGCTGGCTCTACACATAATAATGGATAATGGATTATGGAGTCGACGTTGAGCAGGACCACCATTACTTCTGGTAATTGCAGCATAAGAGAGACCACTGCTGGAAGTGCCAACGAGCTTAGGCAGCTATTGCCATTCGTTGTAGCTGGCCACTTCCTAAGCAGTGATAGGCAAGGAGTATTTAATTTGTGTAGATTATTAATATTAGCGCAAGGCTTAACATTAATGAAGACAAGTAAGAATGCTACAGTCGAGTGTGCTCGATTGTGAGATACCCGCTGCCCATTTTGAATAAAAGCAAAATATTGCGGTAATAATCATAAAATATTACAAAATTGAGGATGTTATTAAAGAAATACTTTTGTATGGGCAAAAACGCCTACTTATTAGGGTTCTTATATGCTTTGGTTTACAATCTGGTATATTTTGCACTCTATAGTATATCTTGAATGTAGTAACTATCAGTATACCAAAAATATACAATAAGACATATTTGTAGTATTTTTGTAGTTATATTTTTCATTATATTTTGAGAATATTTCCGCAATTGTTTGTTTTTATTCAAAATGGGTAGCGGGAACTCACGCAAAGTCTTGGTGGCGACCACTACAGGAACGTCAGCGCCAATGTCAAGGCAACCTTCAGATGTTGTGCGGCGTCGGATGTTTATTATCGACACTATTACTCGCGTTTTTTAAATAGTGGCACTTAACGCACTTGTACTTTAGCAGCTGGGATTTTAAAGTTTAAAAAATAATCTTTAATAGACATTTGTCAATTTAAACGAAACATAACTTCTATACGAATGGTAACTTCGTAACGAAGGGTTTGCTGCTGAAGCTAAAGGTGGGTCCCACATTGGTTCCTCTTATGTAAGGCGGTGATCGCTGGTTCCAGAGTACTGCTGGCTTGGCTTATGCTGACGCAGCGCACGTGACAATGGTTATGTGCTGAATAGGGGCACGTGTACAGTATTTACATTCTGATTTGAGAGCTGAGCTTAAGCAGGAGCGACCAAGTAATTACCTTCAATTATTTATTACAACATTGTGTGCGTGATATAAATATCATATCTTATCTTTCTAGTTGTGCAATGTTTTTTTATGATCTACATGTAAATAACACTATGACATCTTCGTGTTCATACCTGAACAATAGTCTGGTGTAGGAAACCATATTGTGGGATTCAAAAAAGATATAGGAAAGTGGTGCAGTCGAATTCAGCGAGATTGCGGCATAAGCTTCAGTGATAAAAACAGGCAAGTGGTTGAGTTTCAGAGAGTAGAGGTAAAAGGCAAACATTGTCTTACACACAGCATGGCCAGTTGCGCCGATTCATCGGTGATGGGGTCTCTAGAATGTTAACAGTTCGAAAACGATGCCGGTGAAAACATTATTTTCTCTTAAAACTTTTTTTTTTCATAAAAGTAAATAATTTACGTAAAATACAAACATCAGTAATGCTATTATTGAATTTGTGTGGGTTTATGTTAAATGATTAGACTTTAAGCTGCCATGAACCATTAGTAAAATTGTCAAAGGTATTATAAAATTGTGCCCATAAAAAATGTATGTAACAGACAGAAGCAGATAATTCGGAATATATATTTTTGATCAGCGTCAATAGCCGATACGATATGGCCAAGACCGTCTGCCTGTATGAACACCTAGATTTCAGGGACTATTAGAGATGTACATACACAGCTAAAACTTTTGATAGCATTTGTTATTGTTTTAAATTTCCACCAAAGAAACCAACTATCAGGCACAGATTCAAATCTAAAGTCTTGACTATCTTTATGATGCCTGATAATTAATTTTGTGACTAATAAAAAAGCTTTCAAGTAATTCAAGAAATAATTTGAATAACCATGCTTTTGTTATTTGTTTTAATCTCATTTATTTTTTATTTAAACGTAATAATTTGTCTCCATGACATCTTATATTGGTTGTAAAATACTTCTTTTTAATAGGAGCAAACAAGTGCAAAATCTACATTGAGACAAATAACTACTTTTAAAGTATAAAGTAAAACAGAGGACGATACGAGACAATAGTTTTATATCGTGTTTATTTTGACCAATGTAAATAAATCATTTAATTTTTTGAACACTCTTACAGGTTTTTCGTATCATTTTTAAAGCAAAAATTGGACTCGTTTGATGGAAAGCTCAGACAATATGCTCAGTGGTGTTTCGATAATTGTAAATGTACTAAGGTCTCAACGAGATTGCAAGCACCATCTAGTGTCGAAGTTGCTGTAAGTATTATAAGTTATTACATAATTAATCTGTGATTATTGGATTTTCGAAGTGTATTTGGTTGCTTAAGGAGACTGATGAAAATCGATCTTTCTATTTTTTGGATTTGTTACATTTGGCCGAATTGGTAGCATCACATGTATAAATATAAATCCTACAGATTGTTATATTGTTATAAAAATTTATTGTTTATCTTAATATTGGCGTTTCCAGAAGTGAGTGATCAGCATCAATAGCCGAGACGATCTAACCATGTCCGTCTGTGTGTCTGTCCGTATGAAACACTGGATCTCAGAGACTATAACAGATAGAGCATTTGTTATGTTTGCACGCAGATCAAGTTTGTTTCAAATTTTTGCCACGCCCACTTCCGCCCCCGCAAATCATAAAAATCGAATAACAAGTGAACTTTAGTGCTAGAGCTGCGAATTTTGGTATGTACAATAATAACTAAAGTAATTGTGATTCCTGAAAATTTACGATCGGATAAAAATGGTGGAAATAAGTACAGCAATAGAAAAACGCCTACTTACTAGGGGTCTTAGTTGCTTTGGCTGACAATCTGGTATTATGTGCAGTGTATGGTATTTTTTGAATGCGGTACTATATTGATATACCAAATATACCATTTGGTATATTTTTAGTATTTTAGGTATATTTTGAAAACAATATTTTGCTTTTATTCAAAATGGGTTGCGGGTATCTCACAGTCAAGCACACTCAACTGTAACTTTCTTAGTTGTTCAGTTTGAGCAGATATTTCACCTGGCACACCCGGTATTACCAATTGAAAAGCAATCGCTTAAGGCGGTGTAGATCTCTGTTGAGACATCTTATCGTGTTCCCGTACCACTTCTTTTTTCCCGATGATGATGACGCACCAGCTGATACTTAGTGTCTGTTTTCTTTGATAAGATCATTATGTACAAAAGTAGCGTTCCGCTGGTCATGCTTGACTGCCGAGAGAATTCAACCGCTTCAATAGCTTTCCGATAAGTCAGATTGCTATCTGGTCCAAGAGATTGGTGTTAATCGCAAGATTTTTTTTTTTATTATTGAGGACTTTGCTTTTATTTATTGAATCTTCTCTAGATTTTGAGACTAACAATAAGTTTACGAATCTTAACATTAAAATTTAGCTAACTGTGTGTTAAAACTGCATTCTGGTTGCGCCTCCCTCAAATCGGTCGCTGGGTAGGTAAGTCATTACGACGAAGACGTGATTGGTTGCTCAACCTTGTTAGACCTCTCGCCAGGTGGTTAGGGTGCAAGAGTAGCTTGGTAAAGTACTTTTCCTTCTGTATGTATGTTTTCGTTGCGAACGTACCACGGTGCCCCGGTGATGGTTCTCAAGATCTTCGACTGAGCTCGCTGGTCTATGTCAATATTACTATTGCTGGCATTCCCCCATAATTGGGAGCCGTACATATATATAGGTTTTAGTACCGAGTTATACAGCAGGACTTTATATTCAAGGCTGAGGGGAGACCGAGCGTTGATAAGCCAATGAAGGCTGCTGGCTTTTAGCTTTAGGTGTGTTCTTTTGGCTTCAATGTGCCGGCGCCATGTGAGTCTTCTGTCGAGGTGTACTCCTAGATATGTCACTTCGTTTGCTTGCGGGAGTAGAGTGTTGTTTAATGTTAGCGGCGGACAGTTTTGCCTGTTCAGGGTGAATGTAACGTGCTTGCATTTTTGTTCGTTCACTCTAATTCGCCAATCTGATAGCCATTTTTCAACATCTATTATATGAAGAGCTAGCTGCGCAGTTGCTTGCCTCGGGCATTTTGAGCGGCTAAGAATAGCTGTATCATCAGCAAACGTAGATGTTGTTATTCGTGTGCTTGTCGGGATGTCTGCTGTGTAGAGGACGTATAGTGTTGGCCCTAGCACACTACCTTGAGGAACTCCAGCTCCAACAGTGAAATCATCAGATATAGCAGAGTTGCATATCACAACAAATTTTCTGTCGTAAAGGTAAGACTCTAAAAGCTTATGGGTGTTGCTGGGGAGCATTGTCTTGATCTTGTACATTAGACCTTCTAGCCAGACTCTGTCAAATGCTTGAGAGACATCTAAAAATATGGCAGTACAGTACTCTCGTTTTTCGAACGCGTTCCGAATTTCTGATGTTATTCGGTTGACCTGCTCAATTGTTCCGTGCTTTTCACGAAACCCAAATTGATGTGACGGGATTCCTTCCTGGAGTCTTAGGTAACATATGTGTTTATCCGAATCATAACGCATTTTTCAAAGAGTTTAGATAAGCATGAAAGTAGGCTTATAGGTCTATACGACGTGGGGATTGTGTGGTCTTTTCCCGGCTTTGCTATCATTATTATAATTGACTTTTTCCATCTCACTGGATAGTAGCCAAACGTCTTGGCTCTGTCTGCATCGCTACGCGCCCAGCCTCCTGTGGGATTTCTAATAGGCATCACGGTTTCTTTCGGTGAGCTCAGAGTTGGGTGAGCTCTCCATAGTGAGTTTTTCGTACTAGAAGTACACAATTGCTCTATGTAGTGGCGTTGGACATATTCTTCTTCTTGCTGTAGAGCTTTAGTTAGTTCACGTGAGGCATGTCTTAGACGTTGCTTAGCAGATGGCGATCTGTGGAATTGCCACTCTCGACGTAAGCGTCGCTTTTCGAGGACGAGCTGCTCGATTTGTAGATTTGTCTTCTTTCGATTGCTTTGTGTATTTATGGTTTGAGGTGTTGAAGCTTGGGCTGCAGAGACAAGTACAGACTCCAGTGAATTAACAAAGCTGTCTACGTCGGCTTCATTATTGAGATGGGGACTTAGCTCAATGTGTGAGCTTATATACTTTCTGTACTTAATCCAATTAGTTTTCTGTGAGGTCAATTTTAGTGATTGTTCCAATGTTCCTGGATGCCGGAGTAGAATAAACAGTATAGGCGAGTGGTCAGATGAAAGATCCGAAAGGCATTCGGCGCTTATCAGATTTTTTTTGAATGTTTTTGGTAATGGCAAAGTCTATTAAATCGGGCAGTTTCTTTGGGTCTGCCGGCCAGTATGTTGGTGTGCCAGGAGAAACATAGTCGAGCTTGTTCTTGGCGTTGATAATGGCATTGTAGAGCTGCTTTCCTTTTGGAGCCACGAGACGAGATCCCCAGTGTGTGTGCTTGGCATTGTAGTCTCCTGCTGCTATGAAGTGGTCTCCTAGTGTGTTCGTGGGGGCGCTGAAAAATGTCCAGAATGTTTTGCTTCCCGAAAATAATAACACTCGCGTTTTTCTCACTATATATATATTTGGTTTATTCAGACTTGGCGGGTTATTATTGCGCACAGAAATGGGGGGCAATTGTACCGATTTACAAGAGACGTGATTTGTAACTAATTAATAGAAAAAAGCCGACGGCATTTCGGCGATCTATGCTGAGCGCGGCTCAGCGGTGGTGAGTTGTGGGAGAGAGAAGCTGAGAGCACTGGAGCTTGAGTGCATTCTTACGCACTGAGCGCATTGCTAGTAAGGGAAAAAGTTTTGAGTGCTTTTCGGTCGGCGGAGCGGAGGTGTGCCTCTCACTTAGCAATGCGCTCGCATCAACATTCTCCCCCCCTTGCAATATTGGGATTGCAACGAAACTGCTAGTAGCACGTGCCGGACAGAATCCAGCCCAGCGTGGAATTCTGCGCCATAGGCAGTCCGCCTTGGCCCGGGAGGATACCCGGTAGCACGACATCAGCCCCCAAGACTGCCGAGATCGATGCCGAGCGGAACCAGTCCTTGTCAGCCAACACGAGGTTGCTGAAAGAACTGGGCCCGGCTGGTGTGACAGTCCTGGTGGGCGTCGTTGTGTGGAGCTGCGGATCAGTTTTGAAGACGACCTCCCGGCTCATGGGTGACGTCTTGGAGCGCAACGTTGCCGTGCACACTCCTTCTGCGCCCACGCGAGTGATGGAGAGGCCCATGGCCACTGCCATCGACTCGTTGATGCGGCTTACAGGACAGCACGGATCAATGAGCACTCGCGCCTCGAAGGCCGTCTTCCCCGTGACTAGCCAGACCGCCGCGGTGGGGAGAATACTGACTCCCTTGCACTGGAGTAGTGCCGTCAATGACAAGGCGGGGCTAGGCACGGGCCTGGTGTGTGGGGAAGTGGGCCGGTCCATCCGGGATGACGATGGTCCTCCTCTGGTGGGTGCCGGGTGGTCGCGTCGGCCCCTCGGTCGTCGCGCCAACCGCTGCTTGGGTTTAGGATCTCGCATGTGCAACATGGAGTGGTGGTCCTCACCACAATGCCTGCACCGTCCACCGCTGCGGCAAGTGCCCCCGGAGTGCTGATGAGCCAAGCAGTTGGGACAGTACTTATTTACAAGTACTGCCCGGAGCCGCTTCTCTGGCGTCAGCTGGGCAAACCGTGGACATTTGCGCAGCGCGTGGACACGCGCGGCACACCCTACAGCGGAACGAGTTTGTGCCGGGAGGCACATACTCACCCCGCTGAGGGGCGGCCCGGCGAGGCACGGAAACTCCACGCGGAGTAACCAGTGCCACCGGTGCTGGAGAGGGCTCGGACTCCATCGGGGCGACTTGTCTCGGCGGAGAGCCGGCAACCGGAGGCGAAAGGGAGCGCGCTGACGAGAAGAGCCCTCGCAAGCTCACTCCGTCGGACAGGGTGCAGGATGATCTTCTGGAGGACGCCATGGTAAACTGTAATGGGATGAAACCAAAAGGCGAAAAAAACAAAAGGAAGAGAAAAAGAACAAAAACAATAGATTAAATGAAGAACATGGCGCGGGATGAATTGCCTAAGCCGGAAAGAGAAAACCACAGGATAGTGGATGGCAGTAGAGAAAAGAATAGGTGACTCAGAGCGCGCGTCCCGTAGGAAGGAGGACCAGCTTTGCAACTGGTCGGCGGAAAACACCACGACACGTCTGGATGTCTACCACACGGACCCTTTCATCAGCACCCGGACAAGCGGTCAATACACGCCCGAGGCGCCATTCTTGTGGTGGTATATTCTCCTCTCTGATGACCACCATGTCACCGATTTGGAGATCGCGTGAAGGTGACTGCCACTTATTCCGCTTATGCAATTCCTTCAAATATTCGTTCTTCCATCGCACACAGAAATGCTGATGGAGAGCCTTGAGCCGTTGCCAGCGGTTGCGGATGGACTCCACATCCTCTCTGGACTCTGGCTCCGCCATGGAGAGTAGCGGACCCCCGATCAGGAAATGACCGGGAGTAAGTGCCGCCAAGTCGCTCACATCCTCTGACATAGGAGACAAAGGCCGCGAATTGAGGCACGCTTCAATTTTGGAAAGGAGGGTGGAAAGTTCCTCGAACGTATGTTTTACGGAGGGGCACCAGGTGGGTTGAAATGCCATGCAAGACCTTGATGGCTGTGAGTGGTGACAATCAGGTTGCGGGTGCTCTCCACAAATTCTTTGGAGAGAATGGAGGAGGCTCCGACGAACGTTTTCCCGTTGTCAGAGTACATGTGAAGAGGGCACCCGCGCCGTGCCACGAATCGGGAGAAAGCTTCCAAGAACTTTTCCGCTGTCAGATCCGTGGTCGCCTCAAGATGGATTGCCTTCGTGCTGAAGCACACGAAGACACATACGTAACCCTTCGTAATCTTGCAGCCCCGTCCGACGTAGCTCTTGACGTCGAAGGGACCGGCGAAGTCTACTCCGGAGTTAGTGAAAGGTCGCGAAAAAGTCGACCGGGCGGTTGGGAGATCACCCATCAGCTGCGACTGGAGCTTGCGGCGATGAATCACGCATGTCGTGCATGCACTAATTACTGTCTTCACCAAGTTCCTCAGCTTGGGAATCCAGAACTTGGTTCGAACCAGCCGCATCACCAATTGGTTGCCTCCATGGAGGGAGACTTGATGCGTGAAGGAAACCAGGAGGCGTGAAAACACGCAGCCGAACGGGAGAATTATTGGATGCCGTTCGTCGTAGGATAAGGAGGTGGATGCTCTTACGCGTCCACAGGAACGCAGGACACCTTGCTTGTCAAGGAACGGATTCAAGCTTAGGATATCGCTTGACCCGATTAGACGATTATGGGACCGGAGGGAAGCACACTCTTTCGCGTATACCCGATTCTGAGCCTGTACAATCAGCCTCTCTTGAGCTTCTGCAAGCTCTTGAGAGCTGAGCGTCTCTGGAAACGAGACCTTGGGTTGGCGGCAACGCTGGGCAAACCTTCGCACATACGCAAACACTCGGAGCGCTCGATCGAACCTGGAGAAACGGTCGAGGAAGTCCTCACATAGGACTTGCGCTGCATGGACCTTCACCGCTCGACACTCCAATTCAGTATCGAGCCCAATGACTGGTGAAGGCCACTGCGCTGGTGAATGCGTCAGCCATTCAGGCCCCTGCCACCAAAGGCGACTGGCCAGTAGCTCTTGCGGCGAGACACCGCGGCTTGCCAGATCGGCTGGGTTATGTTCGGAACGAACATGTTGCCAAGTGCCATTCACCGAGTGAATCTTGGCCACTCGGTTCGCCACGAAAGTGGTCCACTTGCATGGCTGCTTATCCAACCATGCCAGAACGATAGTGGAGTCTGTCCACAGGTACGTCTCAGCGTCGGGGGTGGGAAAATGTGGTAGGAGGGCGGCGGATAATTCTGCCAACAGGAGAGCTCCGCACAGCTCAAGACGAGGTAGAGAGACCGTCTTGATAGGTGCAACTCTAGTCTTCGCTGCTAGAAGGCTCACAGACACTTGTCCAGCTGTTTCCACACGTGCGTAAAGAGCGGCTCCATACGCGCTTTGAGAGGCGTCGCAAAACCGTGGAATTGGATTTTTGCGCCGGGAGTGTAGTTGGTCCATCTAGGGATGCGGATGTCCTGCAAGGACGAATAGTTTCGCAGAAAACTGGTCCACTGCTCTGTGAGATCCGCCGGTAAGGAGTCGTCCCAGCCGATTTCTTGCTTCCAGATTTCTTGCATAAAAATCTTGGCCCCAAATGACCACGGGAGCAAGCCAACCTGCAGGATCGAACAACTTGGCGATCTGCGACAGCACTTCTCTCTTACTGAAAGATGGTTTGGACACCATCTCGGCGGTGACGAAAAAGAACTCGTCGGACGTGGCCCGCCAACGAATGCCTAGCGTCTTTGCGACACTAGCTTCGTCGATTTCGAGGAAGTCTGCACAGAGCAAGTGATCCTTAGGGATTCTTCTCAGCACATCTTTCGAGTTCGAGGTCCACTTACGCAAAGGGAACCCAGCACTCTCGAGCGCTGCTCGAAGCTCATCTATAGCAGACACCGCAGCCTGCTTAGTGTGAGCTCCTGCTAGGACGTCATCAACGTACATATAATTGGCGATGATGTCACTAGCAAGGGGGTACCGGACGCGGACATCACTCGCAAGCTGATGCAGAACGCGGATAGCCAGGTACGGAGCACAGTTCACTCCAAAGGTGACTGTGTTGAGTTCAAAGTCGCATAACTTCTCGTCTGGAGTACGGAAGAGCAACCTTTGAAACCGGGTGTGTTTGGGATCCACAAGGATTTGCCGATACATCTTGGTGATGTCAGCGTTGAAGACGAACTTGAAAAACCTCCATTTCAGGATTTGAATGGTTAGGTCGGATTGAAGGATTGGCCCAGTGTGGAGGATGTCGTTCAGACTCTTCCCGTTTGAAGTCGGGCTGGAGGCGTTGAATACAACGCGGAGCTTTGTGGTGGTGCTGTCGGGCTTGAGAACAGCGTGATGCGGCAAATAGTAGTTGCCGGAACTGGATGGGGGACTTGAGTCATGTGACCCAAATCCAGATACTCTCGAATAACGGAGTCATATTGTTCCTTCAGAGAGTCGTTCCTCTTTAAACGGCTCTCGTTTCTCAGGAACTGAGCGAGAGCGGTAGCCCTCGAGTGACCCAGGTCAACGTGACCAGAATCGCGGAATGGGAGCGTGACCATGTAGCGACCCGTTGAGGTTCGCACGGTCGTGGCGTTGGTCAGATTCTTTTGCTGGGCTAGCCGGCAGGTCCTCCACCTCCCAAAATTTGGAGAGGAGTTCCTCCAATGGCGAGTTAGCTCGACGGACAGTCGAGCCGAAAAGGACGAAATGGATCTTGAAATGGATCCCGACACAGGGCCAGTCAGGATCCAACCGAAAATGGTCTCTTGACCGAGGAGTGTCCCACAAATGTTAGGGTGAGAGCCGCCGAGCAGAATGGACGGAAGGATGTCAGCGCCTAGTAGCACATCAATCTGCGAACTCTCATGGAATTTGGGGTCTGCCAGCTGGATGCTGGGCAGATTTTCGAGGAGTGTTTGTGGGACGGAACATGAAGGCAGATTCCCCGCTAACTGGGGGAGGACGTACGCCGACGCCTCGATCTGCAAATCGGGTCTGACCGGGGAGCCAATTAAGAATTGGCAAAACTTTCGGGGCTGGGCTGCCACAGCTTGCGTCAGCCAGAAACGCGGGCTTGCACGGATGTATACGGCATCCTCAAGCGCTTGAACAACTTCTCTGAGAGGAAGGTGGCTTCTGATCCGGAGTCGATCAGAGCCCGAGCTGTATAACGGACGCCGAGATGGCATACGTGAATGACAGCTGTGCTGAGCAGAACACCTTGTGTGTTAACTGCCACGAAAGATTGAACGTTAGCTGACTGGGTGGAAGTGGACTGTATAGGAGATGGAATGGGGGTTGTGACTGTCGGCGCCGGGCTCACTCGATGCAAGAGTGTATGATGACGACCCTTGCAAGTAAAGCAGCTGTGCCCACTTGTGCACTCGGCCAGGATATGGCCTCGTGCGAAACAATTTAGACACAGCTTCTGTTGCTTTATATAATTGACCCTATCATTGATACCCATCTGGAGGAAACGAGGGCACAAACGAATCGGGTGATTCTCCCGGGAACACAACTTGCAGGACTGGGTTTTTGAAGTTACCCGACTCTCAAAGGAGTTCACCTGCTTGGCGACGGGGGCCTCCTTGCGTAAGGCCCGTGGAACCGTCGGAGCGCTCGTGCTGGCTGACACCTCCGCTATCGCTTCTAGGGTGCGATACCGCTCTAGAAGGAAAGCGTTCATGTCAGCCCACGTTGGAATGTCGCTCTTATTCTGTATGGACTGTTCCCAAAGAGAAAGGGTCAATTTGGGGAGCCTCGAAGAACACAGGAAAACCAGGATGCAATCCCAATTCTCCGTGTTGATCTTTGAGTGCTCTAAGGCCGTCAAGCACCCTTGGATGGTGCTCTGCAACTCTTGAATGGCTGCACCCGACTCTTGCCCAATGGCGGGCAAATTGAAAAGGATACGCAGCTGACTGTTCACGAGCAACCGTTTGTTCTCAAAACGCTCAGTCAAGCTGGACCACGCCGACTGAAACCCTTCATTGGTCAAGGAGACTTTGACACAATGGCATGGGCTTCACCGCTGGTCTTGGAGTTGAGATGGAAAAGTTTCTCAACTTCCGACAGTCTAGGATTTCGGATGTAGATAGCCGTGAATAAGTCTCGGAAGGTGGGCCAGCGAGTGTAATCGCCTCCGAAAACTTCGGTGTCGCACGGAGGTAGGCGACACCCTGTGGCCACGAACGGCACGGCTTGGGGTTGTACGGGTGTACGGGGAGTGATGGCCTGGGAGGCATCAGCTATTTGCTCACTTAGCTGAGCGGACCACTGCTCATAGAGAATATAGCAGTAATCATATTTTGCCTGAATGGTAGGAAACTCGTCTGTCGTCATTTCATCCGACATGACGCAGGAGCAAGCCTCGTACTCCTTCTCGACCTTGTCCCACAAGGCACGCATCTGGTCCCTCCGGACCTGGCACGTGTACAGGGACGCGCTGTCAGTAGAAGCATTGTTAAGTCGCGACGCAAAGTGACTGACACGGTCAGTCGCGGCGATGAACTTATTCAATGCCGAGTCTACCACATTGTGTGCCATTTTGCTGTGAGAACGCGTAACAATTGGCAGCCGAGGAACTGGGACGGAAGCAGCCTTGGTCGAAGGAACCGACGGAGGTTTGGTCACGAGGATCAGAGGCTTGGTACCGGAAGTGGGCGAAACACTAGCTGACCGTGCGGGGATCGGTGATGTGCTGGATGCACGAAGAGCCGAGTCCTTCTTGGATCTAGGCACAGGGGGGTCAGGCGAAACTCTAGCGGCGCTAGTAGAGGGCACGGACAATCTAGCTTTGGTCTTATCGGGTTTGCCCGTTGACATGCTATGCACGGAAGGTAGGAAGTAGCTGGTTTGGAACCCAGAAAATCACAGACAAAAAAAAAATACCAAAAAAACTAGAAAAAAATACCACAGGTGGTGCTGAGATATTTTGTACCCAAATGGGTACGGATTGCGGACACAGGCAACGAACGCAAAGGGGCGGGGAAAAATTCCCGCGACAATCAAGCAAATGATTGTCGAAAGCAAGAACAAAAAAGGCACGGAAAAAATACCACAAAAATACAATACGCTGGAAAAAACACAAATGTGGTTAAAAATGCGCTGGATGGAAAAATAATAAATAAATTGTCACGGAAAAAAGAACAAAAAATTATTTATATATTTAAATATGGAGATGTGGTGGAAGGAAAAGTGTATTTATATGTAGGTGTGTATTTGTGTGGGTGTATGTCGATGTGTGTAACACTGCCCGGAGTAAGCCTATACACCGACACTTGAGCTGGGAGTTGCTCTCAAATACACACACTAAAAATATCACTTGGCAAAAAAAAAATTTCAAAAAAAGAGGGTAGGGTATGTCGAGTGCGACTACCGCTGCCCTGCCAATCTGTTACTTCACTCGCAGAAGTACTTATACACGCGGTTAAGCATGCACATCAGTATGTACGTATGTATGTATGTGCTTGCACTGCGTTGCCAACGTTTAAGCAAGCGAAGTGCACGTATATTTGTATGTAACACAAAAGAGAGCGAGAGCAAGTGCGGACAACAGCGAATGCACAAGAGTGCGTGTGTGTGTGTTGAGAGAGCGCGAGAGCAAGCGCGGCTGCAGCTGGTGCGCTTGCGGACAAAAGAGAGTGCACCGAAATATGTGTGTATGTATGTATGTCGGCAATTACCGCGACATACAAACGTACAAGAAGTAACGGATAAGAATTAAGCAAAACGAAATTCTGGTACACAACTTGGATTTAAGTTAATTAATTCGTATGATTATATATGTATGGAGTATACAATATATAATCTTTGCACTTTAAAAAATGTTTCTCTCTGGATAATTTACACTTGTCACTGCACTTGCAAAAAAAAGGAAAAACACACATGCATACATACGTACGCGATTGGCGGAAAAAACAGATATATGTGTAATTATTTATTATAAATGTAATTAGGCAAAAAACCATGGAAAAGGTCGTCCGAAGAACAAAGAAGGCAATTGACAAAAGCTATGGGAAAAACTTTTGCGCAATATGGCGGAATTGGAGGGGCGGACGACCGTGGTAGAAGGAATAGAAAAGATGCAAAAACTAGTGGCACTTATCTGCGGATGTAAAAACTGGAACGATGAAAAATAGATTGATGATTCTCCGGCTCGAAGGACCAATGTTCGTGGGGGCGCTGAAAAATGTCCAGAATGTTTTGCTTCCCGAAAATAATAACACTCGCGTTTTTCTCACTATATATATATTTGGTTTATTCAGACTTGGCGGGTTATTATTGCGCACAGAAATGGGGGGTAATTGTACCGATTTACAAGAGACGTGATTTGTAACTAATTAATAGAAAAAAGCCAACGGCATTTCGGCGATCTATGCTGAGCGCGGCTCAGCGGTGGTGAGTTGTGGGAGAGAGAAGCTGAGAGCACTGGAGCTTGAGTGCATTCTTACGCACTGAGCGCATTGCTAGTGAGCGAAAAAGCTTTGAGTGCTTTTCGGTCGGCGGAGCGGAGGTGTGCCTCTCACTTAGCAATGCGCTCGCATCAACATAGTGAGTTGAAAAACTGCATAAACTCATCTTCAGCTATAGTGAAGCGAGGGGGGCAGTATACGGCGGCTAGTGTAAGTTCGTTGCCGGTATTAAGTTTTATATTTATAGATGTGGCCTGTAGGTTGTTTTTAGCAAATTTGTTATGATAGTAGTGCTTAATACGGCTTCTGATTAGAATTCCAGTCCCACCATGTGCTTTACCGTCTGGATGATTTGTTCCGTAGAAAGTATATCCTCGTAGATGAAAATTGTATTTGTTTGTAAGGTGTGTTTCTGAAAGCAGCATTACGTCGATTTGATTGTCGAGTAGGAATTGAGCTAACTCAAGTTTATGCTGCGAAACGCCGTTAGCGTTCCACGTAGAGATCCGTAGGGGAGTCATTATTTGGATTGTTGTGAAACCAGCATTTGAATCAATAGATTTTGGTTTCGCATTAAATCTTGCATAGTTGTGCGCATGAATGACATAAATTCTGTAAGGCTTTGTTGTAAGCTGCATATCATAGCTTCGAAGTTGCTTTTTGGCTGCTCCGGCGATTGATGTTGCTGAGCCATGTTCGGTTCTTGGTATGCTGATTGCAGAAATGAACTTTTTGAGGCAGGATAGCCGGTCCTGATTTTAAAGCGCTTGCGTATGTCACACTTTTGTCAGAGTTAATAGGTCCTAGTGAGGATCTGGCTGCAGTCGAGAAGAAGACTTCAGGGTTTGATCTGGAGACTTTCAACGTTTTATTTTGGGTGCGGGCGGTAATTCCTTTTTGATGGATGCGGCTTTTGAGATCCTTATAAACTGGGCAACCTCTATAGTTAGCAGTGTGATTGCCACCGCAGTTGCCGCACTTTTTCGAGTTGCAGTCATCTTTGCTCGCTGGGCAGTGTGCGGAGTCATGAAGCTCTCCACATACTACACACACCGGGCGCAGTTTACAGTATGACCTTGTATGACCATATTCTTGGCAGTTTGCACATTGTACCGGACCATTGCGTTTGTGCGGTTCCTCAACTGTAATTCGGCGGTGCAGCAGGAACTGAAGATTGTATATAGGGTGCACTTCGTATTTCTTCAGGGGCTTATTTTCTGGCTCGAGCTCAACCTTAAAGAGTGGCTGCGGCTTTCTATCCCTGTTAAGGATATTGAAGACTGTCTTTGCGCTAAATCCCTTCTCTTGTAGTGCCTTTGTTATCTCTGCAGGCGTTACTTCAGATTCTATACCCTCGTTACTTCAGATTCTATACCTTTCTCGTATATAAATAGGCGGAGGCTTTGGCTTCCTTTTCTCGACTTCAGTAGATTCGGCCGCCTCTACCTCATAGGCGTCTGCCAAGATTTTGAATCGGTTCGAGTTCATGTCCGTTTCTATTGCAGCTAGGCTAGCATTGCAAGATGTTTCAGAAAGATGGTAAGTTTGGGTAATCTTGTTGACCTGGTTTGCTAGTGTTATTGCCTGCTGCAAGATCGTTGTAAAGGTGTTAAGCTCCCCCTCGATTGCATTTACCCGTGCAACGACGGTGTTGAGTTCTTTATTTGTTGGTCGTTATTCCCTTCGAGCCTATCATTAGATTCCAGTATTGCGTCCTAATCGGCTGCGTCCGGTGAACCCTTGAAATTCTATTGCATGAGGTGTTCGCGATGGTACGCTTTTTAGTCTGTTAATGTCCTCGGATACTTCGTTCAGATAGTACATCCTGATCCTGAAATTACGTCTTCCTTCTTCGCTACTTTGTTGATGAGAAATTGTATTTTCCTCAAGTCAACAACATCTTATATTCCAAATGCGTAAAATTTTTATGATGTGTGAAAGGTGTATGGAGAAATTTTTTACGAAACCTTTTTTATGAAACCTTGTCTTTATACTTACATTTGTATCTTTCAGTTTGTCTTGCTTATTGGCTATGAATATTTTCTCCCCTTGTTGATAATTAGTTAGCTGAACACTGTCCTTATTATGACTTGCATTAGCTGTGATATGATTATGCTATATATATAGAATATATCTTTGGTTTGTCGGTTTGTCGTTTGATGTCTTTTGTTTCTTGGTAGTTTAAAATTTTTTTAAAAATATATTTACTAGCTTATTATATGTTACTGACTGAACAGAATTATTGTATCTATCCACCGCTATCGGCAGCAATTTCAAAGGGAAGAGTTTAGCAAATTTGGTGAGAACTCAAGTATATCTTTTTCTCCAAGGTGAACACATCGATGTTCAATATTTCACACAAATAGTTCGGTATAGGAGTTGGTTGGAAGTATAATTTTTCTAGATTCGTATTTCCCTTGGGCCTCTTACCTGTCTGTGCGTTATGTGGAATTTATAATATTTTAATTGCTCCATGCTCCATCCAGTTTTATTCCACTAATTACCAGAGATTTTAAATACTACTTTAGATTACTGACTTATCTGATATGAGAGTATTGATTAGGTGTCGCGTGAAGCTCATGTGTGGGTGCTCGTACTTATATTTCCATCTGTTCTCGTAAATATCAAAATAAATATAAAATTTATTTATTTATATATAAATATAAAATTTATAATTTTGAATATTATAACCTGAGACTGAAAAGGCGATCAATTAAAACAAGGGTTGTGGAGTCCATTGAAATTATTGATGTAGTTGCAAGAGATAAATATTAAGATCATCAAGAACTGTAATGTAATTACTACCAGAAAGCATGCAGAAAATATTGTTAATCCCGTTCGTAGGAGAAATTAAATTTATCCAGCTTAACACTGGCTTAATATTTGGACTTAGTATAAGCCCGAACATCATCAAATATTGTATTAGCCTTGAAACAAAAATCTGTTTATGCGGTGATACCGCAACTAACGTATTAGAAGCAGGGAATTAAACCATCCTCACCTCTGCTAACATCAAAAAAGGACCAGGAGTAAACACTTCGGCATTTAACGACTTAATGTCGTTATGTGGAGCTTGAGAAAATGGTGGGCACGTTTTTTTTAGCCAACGTAGACGGAGGAACTTATATTTTGCCGTGGTTGCCTAAAGAGGAGTTTATATCTGGAATCGGGTAGGTGTCCGATGTCGTAACGGCGTTCAATTTTATAAAATCGATGACCATATGATATTGCTTTTCCCCTTTTGGTTTGGGTTTTTTAGGCACTATCCAAACTGGAGAATTGTAGGGACTTGGGCCTAATTATTGATTCACTAATTCAACAATCTGTCGTTCTGCCTCATCTCTCATATTGGATCGGTATGGAAAGCTCTTCGTGTAAATAACGTCCTTGGTACACATGCGAATCTCGGCTTTGACAGTCGTGTCAACCGTTCGGCCCGGCAATATGAGCTCAAAATTTTCTGAATACTCATTAAATAAGTCCTTTATGATCCCTTTGGTACCTTCGCACTATATTTAATAAAGGATACACGTTTAGTGATCGCTTTACTATAAGAAAAATCTAACACCGCAGTCAGCAGCATCCTAGGTGGTATTCGTGAAACGTCACGAATATCGTTGTGGCACGGCGAATTGAGGTATTTCAGCCGGAGTCGGGATAACGCTGGACATCTACAGAGAAGATGCTCAAGTATTTTCCTTAACCCCGGGTTCGTTGCATTTCCTGCACTGATCACCGTGATACCCACCGTTACAGCATGGACAGCTGACGGCCGCTCCGACTCCTTCATCCATCTTCGACCCGTCGGTGAAGAAATTGAGGGCTTCGGGAATGCATAACCCTTGCCGTCAGCAGTCCGGTTCCATGAATATCGTGTTCATGTGATCAGTACTGGTAAGGGGGATAGTATAGTCCAAGTCTCTACTTGTCTCCCTACCAATGGCGCTGTGACCATAGCCTAGCAGACCCAGATAGCCTGTTGCAGCAATCCTAAGGGACGATTTTGCGGCTATGGATTGCGCGTATAGGTTGAACGTGTAACGAACCGTCACAACGCCGGGGTAACTAGCGCTGTCCAGGGGTTGAAATAAGAAATTTATGTTTTGCTGAAACCCTACAAGCCGAGTATCACAAGATGTGAGACAAATCTTTATATCTGGTCGGGGCAGAGATCTCGATGGGAAAAAAAGACACAGTAGTTTTGAGTTTTATTTTTCTTTATTACTTGTTTAGCTGGTTCTGGGTAAATTAATGATAAAATGGGTACCTATGCGTCTGGGATTGTCCTCAGGTCCAACGTTGATTGAAATCTTATCGCTGGCTCGCTGGAGCCGTGTTTACTGAGGTAAGGCCCTTCATAATAACGTCATTGAAGGCGCCTGGAATATCTAGAAATGCACCCAAGGCATATTCTTTAAAGTGGTCTGCTTTTTCGATGGAGGCTACTAGAGCATAGAGAGCCGTCTTAATGGACTTGCCCTTAGTATACGCATGCTAATTTGGGGACAACAGATGCTTTGAGTTGCTTCTGATGTGCAAATAAAGTAGCTTTTCCAAAGTTTTTAGCAGGAAAGAGGTTAGGCTGATAGGCCTGAAGTCCCCACTCGAGGTCCTCCAAAGAGTGGGGATATGACCCCATGCGAGGCACGCCGAATAGATTCCCGATAGCCAAGGAACAATCGTAGGCTTGCTGGCTTGCAGCTGGCGAAAGTCCATCGAGACCATCGACCTGACCTTCGTAAAGGAGTCGATAGCCCAAATTATTTTATTGTCAGTAGTTAGACCGGCAGGGGGTCTCAAAACTGAGAGACTAGGAAAGAGCTGCCCGTCACTGTTCTCTATTCCAATACACCCGCGGGAAATTAGCTGAGAGCTGTGCTGAAACTCTTGAAGAGAACAGTGACTGGCAGCTCTTTCCTAGTCTCCCAGTTTTAAGACCCCCTGCCGGTCCACACCCCATCGCCCGACTTGAGCAGACTGGGGCTTGAAGCCTGCTTAGACAGCAGCTTCCTCAGTCGGGTTGACCGTGTTAAATTTCTTAAGAAGCTGAAGTGCTCGTTCACCCTGGATGACTATCGAAAGGTGGACATTTGCCTTTGTCATCTCCACCACGGGCGTTTTCATCAGGACTTTGATACCGTTCAGCCAGCCCCCACCTTCGCTTTGGGCTATCTGAGGTGTTCTCCATCCTTAGAAACTGGAGTTGACCAATGTGCTATGGGTCAACCGCCACTGTTCTGCGAACATTTTCCCATTAGGGTCTCCTTTGTCGATTAGAGCAACGGCCACATGTCGCCGGTTTAAGTGCTCGTTTCCTCCTCACTGGAGCCATGGACTCGACCTTAGTAACCGTCCTTCTCATAAACACACCTGTTTATGGAATGATGCGGCGGAAGATTCTCCTTAAAGGAAAGGAGGCATCTCCGATCCTATAAATTATACATATTCTTGATCAGCGTCAACAGCTGTCGAAAATAATTTTTAATAGGTATAATTAGTCTCTGAGATCCAGTGTTATTTACGAACAGACAGACATGGATACTGTCTGTTCGTAAATAACACTGGATCTCAGAGACTCAGAGATACCTATTAAAAAATTATTTTCGACAGCAATTGTTATGTTTGCACGCAGATCAAGTTTGTTTCAAATTTTTTACCACGCCCCATTTCTGCCCCCGCAAATCAACAAAAATCGAATAACAAGTGTAATTTTAAAGCAATAAGAAATACTTTTTTATGGGCAAAACCGGCTAATTATTAGGGGTCTTAGCTGCTTTGGCTGACAATATGGTATATTGCGCCGTCTATGGTATATTCTGAATGTGGTGCTATATCGATATACCAAATGTACCATTTGTTATATTTCGAGTATTTTTGAAGTATTTTGGTATATTTTGAGAATAAAACCGCATTATTTTGCTTTTATTCAAAATGTGTCGCAGGTATCTCACAGTCGAGCACACTCGACTGTAGCTTTCCTACATGTTTTTTGTTTTCTTAAACAATTTTATATGTGGCATCAAATATGTTGAATATGGTGCTGTGCTCTATCACTTAACCATTTTCTTTGTCAACTATTCTTTACGTAGTTAGAAATCTATCAAAAGGTATCATCGAATTTTTAAAATTTATTTTATTTGAATTCTGCTCAATTGTCAACAATCATGCATTGTGACATCTACAATTTGATTTGAGAATGATGATTTTATATTAATCTGACTTAATTTAATTTTCAGGCAATGCGTCGACTTGGCACTATAGTATGCAGGTTTTTTTTTTTGGACTCTCGTACTAAAGCCATTGATGTCCATCCTACGGATACTGCAAGCGACGCTGTGCAAAAGCTAGCTGACAAGCTTAATTTAGCTTCAATTGAGGGATGGGCTATTTTTCAATCAAGACCTGATGGAGAATATCATATTAAAACCTACGAATATTTATATGATGTAATATCCGCATGGGAATGTAAACAAACGTCATCTATAAACTATAAACGTCTATCTAATGGATCTTCATATGGTGAAAATCGATTTGTATTTAAAAAAAGACTGTTTAAGCCAACAAAAGAATTATCCCAGGATCCAGTTGAAGTTGGAATGTTGTATGCTCAAGCAGTACACAGCGTTGTCAAGGTATGATTTGATTATTGTTCAAGACACTATTAGCAGGGAAAGCAGATAGCGGCCTTACAATAAAAATATACACATATACATATGTAAATATGATTCTGCACTCGAACTGCGACGATGGTATTCTTTAAATGCAGTCAGATATACAATTTTACGATTGTAACGATTGTTGTACGATTGTTCCATTACATTTTTATATAGTTTCCCTAATTACAAAAAAAAAATGGTATGGATGATAAAGTTTTAATTAATGTTATA
This sequence comes from Drosophila albomicans, assembly GCF_009650485.2. Lineage (NCBI taxonomy): Eukaryota > Metazoa > Arthropoda > Insecta > Diptera > Drosophilidae > Drosophila > Drosophila albomicans. The sequence continues at coordinate 298,212 of NW_026263670.1, forward strand.
TCTCTTAATGAGAAATTACCTCCACACGCTTTTTATTCATTGTTTTTAAATTTTTCATTGTTGAGCTACTAAGGTTAGGTTAGGTAGGACCGGCTGCCCCAGTACGGGGCAAAGCATAGACCAGTGGAGGTCCGTAGCTGAACCGGTAGCTTATCTACGTCTCAGAAATCGCGCAGTATGGATGCATTTTTGGCAAAAGCCAGCAGCATCCTAGGAGATAGCCGTGAGACGTCCCGAAGATCGTTGTGGCACGGCGAATTAAGGTATTTCAACCGGAGTCGGGATAACGCTGGGCATCTACAGAGAAGATGCTCGAGTGTTTCCTTAACCCCGGGCTCGTTGCATTTCCTACACTAATCACTGTTCGTGATGCCCAGCTTTACAGCATGGACAGCCGACAGACAGTGACCAGTTAAAATGCCTAGCATTAGCCTGCAGTCTTTCCTTGAAAGCTGCATGACAAATTTGGTTAAGTTTTTGTTAGTAGAGGCACACATCAGCCTTGCAGTTTTGCACGAGTTGGCATTTACGCCAGCTAGCGTCCCACTGAAGTCTAGAGCGCACCTCAATTTCCCTGCCTAGAGTTGCACATGAACATTACACGACATCGAGCCCCCACTCCCTCTTTGGCGAGAGAGTCTGCGATCTCGTTGCCATCGATGCCCTGGTGGCTTTGGATCCAATAGATCGCACGATAGATACGTTCACGACTCAGATGCTGTTCAGACGACTCTATTGCTTTTCTGCTTCTAATAGAGTTATGATTACGCTGTAAACCCCGAGCCAATTCGCAGCCTTGCCAATGACAAAAACTTCCGCCTGGAAGATGCTGCAATGGTCTGGGAGTTTATAGGAATGTTTGGAGACCGGGTCTGGACAGTATACGGCCGCTCCGACACCATCATCCATCTTCGACCGTCGGTGAAGAGGTTGAGGGCTTCGGGAATGCATAACTCTTTCCGCCAGCAGTCCGGTTCCAAGAATATAGTGTTTTAATATGGTCAGTACTGGTAAGGGGGATAGTATAGTCCAAGTCTCTACTAGTCCTACCAATGGCGCTGTACCAATGGCGCTGGGCAATCCGTCACGATTTTTCTGACACGTTGAGCTTCCATGACCTCGAGGGCTTTAGTTTTGCTGAGAGTCCAGGACCACACCTAGGTATTTCCATACTGCTAGGCTCGGCCTGCCACCACACTTGAGCATAGTACAGACTATCTTTTTCGCCATTGGCTCCGGTGGCCTTCTTCACCACGCAGGTACCTAGGTATTTTATACCTCTTCGTGAAGAGGATAAGGTCCGTTTTATCCGTGAAGAGGATAATGCTGAGCCCGGCTGATTCGGCCCATGCTTTAACTTCCCGCAAAGTAAGTTCCATTACGGAACTAAGGGTGGTTGGGCATTTCCCAGTTATCAAAATGCTTATGTCGTCAGCATAGGCAATTAACTTGGGGGCCCGTCTAGTAAATTTTAGAAGTAGGCTATTTACGACCAAATTCCAAAGGAGAGGCGAGAGAACCCCACCCTGGGGAGTGCCACCTCGCACTACCTTTGTAATGGCCGCATCGCCCCACGTAGCCACCACCCGCCTGTCACAAAGAAGGCGGTTGACCCATCTGTGGATCGCTGGTGCCGTGTTAATTGAGGTAAGGCCCTTCATAATAGCATCAGTGGTGACGTTATTGAAGGCGCCTGAAATGTCAAGAAATGCACCCAAGGCGTATTCTTTATAGTGGTCCGCTTTTTCTATGGAGGCTACTAGAGCATGGAGAGCAGTCTCAATGGACT